>NC_091956.1:17775893-17828393 GCF_031021105.1 Erythrolamprus reginae | reverse complement strand
AAAAAGCCACGGAACGCAGGACAAATTACTTAAAAGCGGGACTATCCCACCGAAAGTGGGATGTCTGGTCACCTTAGCGCAGAGACAGGGGATTGCATTATCCACAGGATAATTACTATTATTATTATTATTATTATTATTATTATTATTATTATTATTATTATTAATTGAATTTGTATGCCGTCCCTCTCCGCAGACTCGGGGCGGCTAACAAAAATGATAAAAAACAACATGTAACAATCCAATTTAATAAAACAACTAAAACCCCTTATTATAAAAACCAAACATACACACAAACATACCACACATAACTTGTAATGGCCTAGGGGAAGGAATATCCTAACTCCCCCATGCCTGGCGACAAAGGTGGGTCTTGAGTAATTTGCGAAAGACAAGGAGGGTGGGGGCCGTTCTAATCTCTGGGGGGAGTTGATTCCAGAGGGCCGGGGCCACCACAGAGAAGGCTCTTCCCCTGGGGCCCGCCAAATGACATTGTTTGGTCGACGGGACCTGGAGAAGGCCAACTCTGTGGGACCTTATTGGCCACTGGGATTTGTGCGGTAGAAGGAGGTTCCAGATGTATTCTGGCCCAATGTCATGTAGGGCATTAGAGGTCATTACCAACACTTTGAATTGTGACCAGAATTGTGACCGGAAACCGATCGGCAGCCAGTGCCCATCGGCAGCCATGGGTGAGGGCAGACATGTGTGTGCTTTTGCTCATGCACACACCCTTTTGGTACCTGAGCAAAAAAAGGTTCGCCATCCCTGATCTAGGATGATTATTCAAGTCTGCACGTAATCTATCATATTATTCGATGTTTGTTGAAATTGTTTGAAAAGGGGGAAAGGGAGAGAGAGACAGAAAGAAGTTTAACGAATCAATAGATGGATTAAAAAATGCTTGCTTCTCCCCAAATGTCATCTCTTCTTGAAGGTCCTTCAATTCCCCATGGAAATGTTATCTTCAGATAAGAGGAAGAGAATCACAGATTTTGGTTTTCTGATCTTGATAACTCGAGTCTATCATTTTTGCCGAGTACAAAGAGATTTGTGCGCATCTTTTTGGTGATAAATCTTGGTAGGAAACAAAAGACTCTTATAATAGGGTTGCTGCTAGTTCTCCAGGTTTGTGTTCACTGTAAGTTTAATAATTAAACCTACAGAGAAAATTAAAAGGAAGAAAACGTCACCTAATTATCTGTGGATTCTGGAGTTGAGCAGCAAAGAACTTCTCCCCTTGATTTCCATGTCATGATGAAAACTTTGAAACATATTTGGATTTTCTGCATCTATGTCAATTACTTATAATCAATGAAAGTATCTTTCAATCAGTAGTCAGTGATAACATGGGAATAGAATAGAATAGAACAGAATGCAGTGCAGTGCAATGCAATGCAATATAATATGTAATACAATATAGGTGAAACTTGAAAAATTAGAATATCATGCAAACGTTCACTTATTTCAGTAATGTAACTTTAAAAGTGAAACTTAATATATGAGAGATATTCATAACATGCATGGCAAGATACAGACTGTGGAAACTTTTGCATCTCATTTGGAAACCAAGGACCCAAGGAAGAATGGAGAGGCACACGCTGCAAGGTACTTGAGGTCCAGTGTAACATTTCCACAGTCTGTATTGATTTGGGGAGTCATCTTATCTGCTGGTATTGGTCCACTGTGCTTCAATGCAGCCATCTACTGGGACATTTTGGAGTGCTCCATGTTTCCATCTGTGTACTAGCTTTATGGGGATGGTGTCTTAAATTTTCCAGCAGGACTTGTCACCTGCCCACACTGCCCAAAGCACCAAAACCTGCTTCAATGACCGTGGGATTACTGTCTTTAATTGGCCAGCAAACTAGTCTGACCAGAACGCCATAGAAAATCTATGGGGCATTGCCAAGAGAAAGATGAGAGACATGACACAGAACAAATCAGAAGAGCTGAAGGCCACTATTGAAGCATCCTAGTCTTTCATAACACCTCAGCAATGCCACAGGCTGATAGCATCCATGCCAAGCCACATTGAGGCAGTAATTGCTGCAAAAGGGGCCCAAATGAAATACTGAATACATAGGGATGCTTATACTTTCAGAAGTCCGATATTGTTCTAGGTACAATCCTTATTTATTGATCACATGCAATATTCTAATTTTCTGAGATGTGGGATTTGGGGTTTTCATGAGCTGTTTCCCACAATCATCACAATTACGACAAATCATGACTTGAATGATCTTCCCTTGCATGTTTTGAATATCTCTCATTGTTGTGGTTAGCTCTGGCGCAGCTCCTGCCCCAAGGACTGTGGATGTGGGGGAGACATCACATGCTGCAGGCCTGTTTTGCCCCTGATGGAATCTGCTGATGAAGGCTCCTCTGACCAAGAAGACATGAGTGACAGGGAGGAGGAGAGTGTGGCAGACAGCTCAGAAGGAGATCAATTATCTAGCTCCTCCTTGGATTCAGAACAAGAGTTAATGATACAGCCATGCATGCGGAGAGCGATGCATAAGCAACAACAATTGAGAGATTATTATCAAAGAAAATGAGGCCACCTGTGGTTGGGTGGGGCTGTGGTAATTAGTGAGGCTGCTATAAATAGCAGCCTGTGGGTTTGGCCATTGTGGAGAATTATCTGATCGTTGTGTTTCATGACTGCTTTACTGACTTTGACCTTTTGTGTGCTGATTTTCCCCCGCTTTGAAACTAAACCAGGGCAAAGTGTGTTTCACTTTGTGAAAGAAGAAGGACTGTGAATTGCCTCACAGCTGCAAGCTAAGTATCACAGAACTGATAAGGGACTTGTACAAATTATCAGTTTGTTTGGAGACGAGTGCTCTTTGCTATACCAAAAGAGGGCTTGGTTTAAGTGAATTTTCATTATAAAGAACATTGTTTTGAATTTTCAAATGTGTGTGTGTCTGAAATTTGTACCTGTGAATTTTTGGGAGGATTCTACCAGAGAGCCCGACAGAACATCTCATATATTAAGTTTCACCTCTTAAGTTACATTACTGAAATAAATGAACATTTGTTCGAAATTCTGATTTTTTGAGTTTCACCTGTAAAAGGGCAACCATTAGGTTTATTTCCTGAAAGCCACTGCATCTTTTTATTGGAAGATAGAGCTAGGCACACACTATGGATTCTCCATCCTGGTTCTGGTAAGGTAGGTTATGACCTCAGGTGATGGAAGGAGACAATATTTTGTTGCAGATGTTAAAATGAGATTCAGCTAGCACTCTATCAATGCTCTTTATATAGAAAGCAACAAGACAATTACCTTAGACTCAAGTAGAAAATGATCTGGGTCATTGTCGCTTCTCAGATAACAAGATTACTTGTTTTGTGAAATCAAGTTAATTCCTTGATAAAATAAACTGGATGGGGTGATAGAGTTTCTTAGAACAATTTGTTTCCTCTATTCAAGTCGAAGTGCTGCATTTAAAAAAAGGATGCTAAAGACCTGTGCAAGAAATTGGCATGTCTGTTGAGGACCTGTGATATGATATGATATGCCACAAGTTTCTATTCTGCCCCTCTGTAGTTTAATGATATACACTGCTGGGAAACTCCATTCCAGAATTCAGTCTGAGGTTTTATCAGAAGACCTTCAACTCAACTTCTCATTTTTGTCTAATCTAAGGGACTGATACAGTAATACAGATGAGTTAGATAAAGTCTTAAAAATCCATACTTAAAAAAAAATAGATAGGTAGACAGACAGACAGACAGATAGAGATAGCTTAGCACTAGTTCATACCGAACTCGGTATATTGAACCCAAATTTTTGCAAAAGTTCGGCAAAGGTTTGGGTTCACGGAAGCGCCGCCGCCCAGCTGTCACCTTCCGGAACAGCCGGGGTGCTTTCCAGTGCTCTCCCAAACCCGAACTTTTGCCGATCTTCCAAGTTCGGCGTTCAGGAGACTGCCGAGAAGTGCCCCGGCTGTTTCTGAAGGTGACAGCTGGGTGGCGGCGCTTCCCAGGACAGCTGGGGAGCTGTCAGCCGGTTGGGAGGTGCAAAAGGAGGTGGGGAATCCCACGAGGAGATTCCAGGGCGGAGCTTTGACATCACTGAGACTTCCTTCCTGGAGTCCCTGTTTCAGCCGGCCAGTAAGGATGTCTCAGTGATGTCAAAGCTCCGCCCCCGGAATCTCCTTGTGGAATTTCCCACCTCCTTTTTCACCTCCCGACCACCCGACAGCTCCCCAGCTGTCCTGGGAAGCGCCGCCGCCCAGCTGTCACATTCAGAATTTTTTTAAAAAAATTCAGGTGCCGAACCCGAACTTCATTGGATTCGCCCAACACTACTTAGCAGAGATCGATGGATCGATAGATCGATAGACAGACAGATTATCTTACAGGCAGAAAGACAGAAAGACAAAAAGACAGACAGACAGACAGAATGATAAATAGATAGCTTAGCAGACATAGATGGATAGATGGATGGATGGACAGACGGACGGACGGACGGACGGACGGACGGACAGACAGACAGGCAGACAGACAGACAGACAGGTAGATTATCTGACAAATAGACAGACAGACAGGAATATCACTTACCAGTCTGTCTGTCTGTCTGTCTGTCTGTCTGTCTTTCTTTCTTTCTTTCTTCCTTTCTTTCTTTCTTCCTTCCTTCCTTTCCTTCCTTCCTTCCTTCCTTCCTTCTTCTTTCTTTCTTTCTTTTTTCCATCTTTTTAAACATTTGCTTTTATATTATTTGTACAGCATTTCATTCACTTGTTAAAGAAAAGACATGGTGAAAGTATTGTAAGTAAGCACACAGATGATCTAAAACGCCTTCTTTTAAAATTTATATACTGAGAGGCAGAGGGAGATTTTTTTTGTTGCAAAGTAAGTCTAACACACTTTAAACTCTGGTGCCATCTACCTCATCTCGCCCTACCTATAGATTACATCTGCATCGCCTCTAAGGCTCCCAGGCATTTGAATCATTGAGTGGTGCCATCTGCAATTTAATATAAAATATGCTGTAGCTAGGAAAGAGGGAATCGTGTGCTGCCAATAGCTACTTCTGGAGATAACATTTTCCCTGGAGTGCTTTTTAAAAAAAGAGAGAGAGAAAAAGAGAAAAACACCTAGCTTTTGAATAAGAATGAACCCTTGCTGCATAATTCTTATTCTTTTAAATCCGTTAAAGTGATTTCCTGTGTCCTTTCAATCTAAATATTAGCTGTCAAATGGCTTCAACATCATTTTTCATTGTTTCATGTTGTTTTCACTTTCCTCATGAGACCTTTGCAGAGGCAATTTTCATCACTTTTCACTTCTGATTCTTATTGTTGTAGTAGTCACACCTTCAGCCAATTATTTAGACTGAATTTAACATTTCTGTCCACTCATTGAGGCCTTCCTAAGGATCTGGGTTCAGAGATGTTTCCTTGTGTGATCAATAATCTTAGTCTTAGTGTTCTGACCCAGCTCTCTAAACATGACAAACCCTCTGGTGTAAAATCAAGAGATTCCTCTATTATTGGCAGCCATGGCAAAAAGTTTATCTTGCAAGCTAACATATGCATCTGGCCAGGAGATGAACAGTTGTCTGCCACAACTATTCATCTCCGCCCCCTGACATTTGTCTCTAGAGCTAGGGTGGGACTTTGCTAGTAGCAGCGGCATTTCTATCCCAAGGACTGGCCCATAGATTTCCATTGCTATCCTCTTCTCTGCCCACTCTACAGTGGTACCTCTACTTACAAACTTAATTCGTTCCGTGAACAGGTTCTTAAGTAGAAAAGTTTGTAATAAGAAGCAATTTTTCCCATAGGAACCAATGTAAAAGCAAATAATGTGTGCGATTGGGGAAACCACAGGGAGGGTGGAGGCCCTGTTTCCTCACAGGTGATTCTTAGAGAGGCCCCATGGAGGCTTCTCCCCACCTTTTCCGGCCCTGTTTCCTCTCAGGAGATTCCTAGAGAGGCCCCACAGAGGCTTTTCCCTGCCTTTACCGGTTACAGTTTTGGAGGGTTGGGTTTGTAAGTGGAAAATGGTTCTTGAGAAGAGGCAAAAAAATCTTGAACACCCGGTTCTTTTCTAGAAAAGTTTGTAAATAGAGGTGTACTTAGGTAGAGGTACCACTGTTTATCCACCCATCAGGCACTGGATCCAGCTTTTCCTCCTCTTACTCATCAACCAGCTCCAGACTTGGGGGTTGTTGACTCTCCATCTGAGGCCCAGGCTCTGCCTCTCTCTCTCTGTCTCTGTCTCTCTCTCTGCCAGCTCCATTCCTTCTTCCCCTTTGGAGCTCCCAGGTTGTCCTTATGCTGACCCTGACTCCCATACCTCCTCCTCCTCTGATTCAGCTGCTGGAGTGGGTAGAGGCTGACAGGTCATAACACTTAGTCTTATTCTAGTTGATTTCTTTGATTCCCAGCACCCAAAACAGACGCTGTAATCTAATGATGGACTAATCAATTGATTTCAATACAAGCTATGAATTCATATTGTCTGACATAATTTGATTGATTAAGCAATTAGCCAATCAAATTATGTCATGCAATATGAATGCATAGTTTGCATTGAAATTCTTCCAAAATAGGACCTTGTATGGAAACGTCATCCCTTTCTTCAATTTCCTAAAAAAAAGAAAAAAAATCACCCCAGTATACATTGTTAATTATTAGAACTATGTGAATATTCAGCTTGGAAAGGAATTTCAAAAACTATTGAACTCAACTGCATTTAAAAAAATGTGGAATTACATCAGATGTTTATCAAGAAATACAACTGGGACACATGTCACCAGAAAGGATAGCTAAAATGTTTTAAAGACAACTCTATGAAATGTTGGAAATGTCATCATCAAATACCATCAAATTCCTTTTATCATATGTGGTGGACATGAGCTGAAGTCAAAGCATATTGTAGCTCAATTAAAATATGGATAGAAAAGATATTGAAGCAATGTATAGTGTGAAACCAGAGATATTCCTGTTGGGTATATTACCAGAGAAGTATAATAAAGAAAATACATATTTCATTACTCATATGATTACAGCAGCTAGAATTGCATTTGCACCAAACTGGAAAGCAATAAAAGCCCTTTCTGAAGGGGAGATAATCAAGAAAATATTGGATTGTGTGGAGATGAATAGGTTGACAATGACAATGAAAGAAAAGGAAGATTAAGAATATTATAATATTTGGGGAAACTTTTATAATTGGATGGAAAATGAATGTGTATAGAAGATAAGTTAAACTGATTAAATTGGAGGGAAATGGAAAGTTAAAGGCGTTAGACAAAATTAGGCAGTAAAGGAGGCAGTATTAAGAATATATCTAGAAAATAAATAATAAGAATATACCTAGAAAATAAATATTAAATTAGGGAGATGATCTACCTATCTGTTAACCAAAAGTTGGATTACAAATGGATTTACTCAGGGAAGGAATAAGAGGGAGGAAGAGGAAGTGGAGAAGAAGTGGGGAGAAGGAAGAGTGTAGATAGGAGAAGAGGAGGAGGCAAGAATGAGGGAAGGGGAGGAAGGAGAAGAGGGAAGTAAGAATAACAGAGAGAAGGAGAAAGAAGGTAGAGGAAAGAGAGGGAGATAGAGGGAGGGGAGTAACACGAAGTATTAGGGGGAAACAGACAGACAACAAAATTATAAAGGGTGCAAGGTTAGGATGTTTGTTTCTTATTTATTGGAGAGTAATGTATAAATATGTAAATTTTGATATGATTTACGGTATATGTGTTGATGGATATGTGGAAAGTGTTAAAAAATTAAAAAAGAAACTCAACTGGTTTGGATGCTTCTATGGATAAGCAAAAGAAAACCATTGAACTCTGGTCCTAAAATTGATCTGTTTCGATCATTTCAGCCAGATGACTAAATAAACTGATTTTCCAAATTGATTCTCAGCTTAAATTGGGTTGATTTTCCAAATGCATCTGGTAATTTAAGGGCCTCCATCAGTTAATCATGAAACTTTTCCAACTTGTTTGCTAATTCAAAGACTACTAGATGAGTGTTATTAATAATTAATTGTGCTAATAATTATTCGGGTACTATTTTGGATAAAACTCAGCAGCATTTTTTTTCGTGTGACTTTTGATGAAAATAGGATCTCCAACATGATCACCAATGTCCTATGATGGATATGGCAAAGGTATAATAATAATAACAATAATTAATTATGTCACAATAGTTTGGCTCTGTAGAGTACAGTAGTTTAGTATACAATAAAAATGCAAAATAAAGCAATCAAAAGAAATATGTAGCTTAAGTTGCACATTTACCACTTCTCTGAAGTTGCATCTATAAAATGTTAAAATGATGGTAAGTGTTACTTTTATTTAAATAATGCCACTCATTAGTGCCATTAATGTGCAACTTAAGTTAAATATTTAGGCTAAATAGCTTAAGCTAAAATGATACATTTATTTTCAATTTAATCTTTAGAGAACGGTATTCTTTTTTCCCTCCTTATACAATATGCAACATTATGATTATGAACTCAAAGCTTTTAGTGAATATCTGATGAATCAAAAGCGAATTTGTTTTACAAGCTGAAAGGCTCTACTTCAATCACAGCAATTAAAAGGCTGTCTAGAAGCAAAGTTTAAAAAGGATATTCCCAAGGCACTGGGAAAAAAGACACTGATTCAGAATAGTTTACATTGGGCTAATGAACATTGCAGTTTGTTTTCTTCGTTTGCATCAAACCATTTCCCTTGTTAATTGTAATATATTTATTACTAACAAACCGTAGGACTCAAAAGTTGCTCTGACTCTTTCAAAAGGGATTTTGTTCCGTGTTGTTGTTGTTTTGTTTATTGACCAAAGTGGATCTAATGGGAGAACTCAGGAGGAGTCACGGTAAGTACTATTGGAATGGGTGTCATATAAAGATAGATGGATGGATAGAGAGAGAGAGAGAGAGGGAGGGAAGGAAGGAAGGAAGGAAGGAAGGAAGGAAGGAAGGAAGATTTAGAATCCAAAGGGGTGGTTTGTAACCATATAATGGAGTACTTTATTGGCCAGAGTTGAGTAGAAAAATAAGGATTTGTTGTGAAAAGATTTCCTGAGTACCAAACGAAGCATCCAGAGTAGGGGTGGGTTCTAACTCACCTCACTGATGGTTTGCTTCCTCCCAAGCCACATGGCTGCGCCTTATGGACATGTGCAGACTTCACACATATGTGCAGTACCAAAAAATCCCCCCCTCCACAATTTTTATTTTAAAGGCCCAAAACAAGATGCCGATGCAGGTAAAGTGTCAGCTTCTGGGCATGCACAGAAGGAAAAAATAAGCAATCTTTTTAAAATAAAGATTCCCCCCCCCCCAAAAGATGGTGGCATCCATGGACCACCACTGACAGAACCGGTTCTGTGACATCACTGTGACATCACCAATGGTTTACTAGCAGTTATATAAAACCGGTGCAAACCAGGAGAATCCCACCTCTGATTCCAGAGACTTCCAACGATCTTCAATTGCACATGGAGATCTTGAGCAGAAAGAGAAGGCAAAACCCTCCCTTTCCCTTGACCACCAATAAATGGTACCCAAGGGAACCCTGCCTGTCTCAACCAACATAGAGGTGGCACTTCAACATCCATTTCAATAATCACCGATACACTTGGCATCCATGTATTTGTCTTAATCCTGCCCTGAAGCTATCCAGGGTGATAGTTGTCACAACCTCTTCTGGAAGTGAATTCCATAAACCAATGACCCTCTGGGTGAAAAAAATATTTACCTTTATTTGTCCTCACTTTCTTACCTGTGAGCTTTAGGGAGTGCCCCCTCGTCGTAGTATTGTGTGATAGAGAAAATTATTTTTCTCTATCCACCTTTTCTATCCCATGCATGATTTTATATACTTCAATCAAGTCACCTCTTAAATGCCATCTTTCAAGGCTGAAGAGACCAAGGCATTGCAACCTGGTTTCATAAGGAAGGTGCTCCATTTCCTTGATCATTCTTGTTGCCCTTTTTTGCACCTTTTCCAATTCCATTATATCCAAAACTTTTCTAGTGGTTCTGCATGCCTGACCATACACATAGAAGCCCATCACTGGTGCTACCCTTTTTAAACACCCCATACATCCCATCTAGTTCTATATATCTACGTCATAAGACAAATAGGAATATTGGAAGCGAGGCCATTGTATATTGTTCCATCTCTCTTCTTCATGGACATATAAATCCAATTAATAAATAATAAATATGTGTCTTCTCTTCCTGGCATTTTCCACCTCTTTTAATATTAACAGCAGCCATAATCTCTACCATACCTAGAAGCTGGAGTCTCATCTCATTTGGATCAGCTTGAAAAAGGCTGAATCAGTTGGATCAATGTCCCAATTTAATATGGACAGCTTTCATTCTTAGCGTCAACTAATCATGTCCCCTGGCAGTCAAGTTCACATGCTTTAAGTCTGCAGTTCAGTTCATTTCCAAACAGCTTGTGTGCTAATTCATTAAGAGGTTTTTTTTCCCCTTTTCTGCTGCTTTCATGTGGGATAACAGACACTTCTCTTTAAAGAGACCAGTCTCCCTTGTCGGTTCTTTAGTTACCTCTCAAGGTGCAAGATCAGCAGAAGGAGGCTGTCAGGGAAAATAAACAGCAACAGAGCACAGAAAAGAAACTTTGAGGAAAGAGAAAATGAATAATGGGGAGAAAGTATGGAGTCACTGATTATGCCTTAACAACTCACATTCTTGCTAGGGTAAAAATGTTGTGACTATGACCATGTTATAAATGCTTCCAAGAAGAACTTTTTTTAAAAAAAAATGCATATATTTAACCTTTTTAAAATTTTACTGTCAGCATTCTAAATAGCATCCAAAATTAAATCAGAATCCGATGCATGATCTCCCTCCAAATTCCAATTTATTAGCAGAGCCATGTTGGCACATCTGGGAGAAACCTGAATCTGAAGTTGTGTGGGTTTCTCCATCCAGTTTAAAGTTCAATATTTGGTTCCCATACCCACAAGTTCGTCACTTGGCCCAGTTTGGTTCTGCCAATGTGTCCGGTCCTCCCAACTGTGTCCAATCCTCATCAACTTCTATTTATAACAGCATTTATAGAATGGCCATCAACTTCCAGGCAGGTGTTGAATGAAGAATGACCTTGAAAATCTAGAAGGAATTTGATATGGCTAAGACGCTGCAACCCTCATGCAACAGCCCTTCCCAAATCCCCACAGCACTCATACATGCTACATTCTAATATGTAGCAGGCCAAAGTCTCCAAATCAAGTGAAGATTGACAGAATCAGTCCTCATCTCATTGGGAGAGAGCAACCCATCTTGGCTGATAGTTCCACCCACTATGGAGAATGTAAATAGATCAGAGGTGAAATGTGGGGGTCTCTGGTAGTCTCTGATCTTGGTTGTTTGCTTGCAGACATTTCATTAATTTGATAATAATACCAGTGTTCAGGGGTTTGCTTCCTACTTCTCCTTGATTATTTGTCTGGTGTTAATTCCTGCTTATGTGGTTGTTGGTTGTTGGTTGTTGGAGAGGATGTAGTTTGGTCTTTTTGTTTTCTTCCTATTCTGCCGGCATGTTTCAACCACCTGTAATTACAGGGTAATTAGTCCAGAAAGACACACACCACAGGATAAAAGGAAAACCCAAAAGTTTTTATAAACAGAAAAATGGAAACAGCTCCCTTTTTAAATGTCAAAGGGGTTTTCTTAGAAGGCACAGGTTAAATGCAATCCAATTGCTCACCCAATAACTGGGAAATTGAGTCCAATTCTAAAGTCCAGAGAGTCCACACAATATTGAACAGCACAAAAACCACTATCTTGACGAAACAATGAATCAGATAAACTGCCATGAGGCTAAAACACCAGGTTGCACTTTTATCTGTAGCACTAATTACAGCAGCCCCACCCAACCACAGGTGGCCTTATTTTCTCTTGTAATAATCCTTCAGTTGTTGTCTCCTATGCATCACTCTACGCATGTGTGGATGTGTTATTAATTCTTGTTCAGAATCCAAGGATGATACAGATGATTGTTCTCCTCCTGGGCTGTCTGCCAAACTCCCCTTTTCCCTGTCACTCATGCTTCCTTGGTCAGAGGAGGCTTCGTCTGCAGATTCCATTGGGAGCAAAACAGGCCTGCGGCATGTGGATGTTCCCCCCACATCCACCTGCACATTCCTTGGGGCAGGAGCTGGGCCAGAGCTAACCACAACACTTCCTAACTTATATTATTGTCTCTTTGGAATGATGTGAAAATGTGGTTTGTTTCTATGTGTCCACTGTTGGCATATTTCTTTGAATGCCAAGCCTTTTTTAATTGTTTGTATAATCATAATCAGTTTCAACTTCCACAAAACACATTTCTTTTTTTCAATCTACACACAGTAAATTTCAGCATAAATCTCTTTCCTATCAAATGAAACAGTAACTCATCGAAGATTGAACGTCTGCCAACATATGATTGGTTTTAACATTCACTACAGCAGATAAGAGGCAGAGCTGAATGAATTCCCAAAGAGGGCTGTGAAAATATTTACACACATCTCATATCCTGGACACAAACAGCTCCAACTCCTACCCTCTAAACAATGCTATAGAACACTGCACCCCAGAACAACTAGACACAACAACAGAGGGTTTTTTTCCAAATGCCATCACTCTGCCAAACAAATAATTCCCTCAACACTGTCAAACTATTCACTAAGTCTGCACTACTATTAATCTTCTCATCATTCCCATCACCCGTCTCCTCCCACAAATGACTATAAGACTGTAACTGTAGTTTGTATCCTTATGATTTATATTAATATTGATTGTTTCCTGATTGCTTATTTGTATTCAGCATGGCTCTTCTTACGTTCTTATGTTCTTATGTATCCTGTGACAATCATTAAGTGTTGTATCTTATGATTCATAACAAATGTGTCTTTTCTTTTATGTACACTAAGAGTGTATGCACCAAAGACAAATTCCTTGTGTGCCCATTCTATTCTATTCTATTCTATTCTATTCTATTCTATTCTAGTCCAGTCTATTTTTCTATTCTATTCTATTCTATTCTATTCTAGTCTAGTCTAGTCTAGTCTAGTCTAGTCCAGTCCAATCTATTTTTTCTTTTCTTTTCTTTTCTTTTCTTTTCTTTTCTTTTCTTTTCTTTTCTTTTCTTTTCTTTTCTTTTCTTTTCTTTTCTTTTCTATTCTATTCTATTCTATTCTAGTCCATTCTATTTTTCTATTCTATTCTATTCTATTCTATTCTATTCTATTCTAGTCTAGTTTAGTCTATTCTATTCTATTCTAGTCTAGTCTAGTCTAGTCCAGTCCAGTCCAGTCTATTTTTTCTATTCTATTCTATTGTCTAGTCTAGTCTAGTCTATTTTTTCTCTTCTCTTCTCTTCTCTTCTCTTCTCTTCTCTTCTCTTCTCTTCTCTTCTCTTCTCTTCTCTTCTCTTCTTGCTTTTTGGATTAACAACAATAGAACTATTTGATTTAAGCCCATGCAAAAGAAGATGGCCTTTATTAACCACATCCTTGTTCCAGGATTTGTGTCATCTTGCCAAGGTAGTCTGCAAACCTAGGATTCACTGTTCCTTTCTAACCAAGTCTCCTCAAAACCAACCTTTTCATGTTTCATGTTTAATGAATAAAAGAAATAACAATAATGATGATGATGATGGTGATGATGATGATAACAACGATTATGATGATGGTGATCACATGGCAGTGCCTGGAGACAGAAGAAGAGAAGAGAAAGAATTGGAGAAGATAACCAAATGCAAAGACCTACAAATAAAAATAGAACAGCTGTGGCAAAGACAAGCAAGGATGGGTCAATCCTAAAACAATTGGAGCACCACTTGAACACCGTTGGCATTGATAAATTTGCCATGAGTCAATTGCAAAAGGCAGCTTTACTTGGAACGGCTTCCATCCTGCGACAATGTATGTAATAACATCAAGCATCCAGATCTGCCTATTCCAGATCCTTGGTAACGACTCAATAAGGAGGCAAAAATGCCAAAGCCCATCTGAATATCTGGCTGACTGTGCAATGATCCATCATCATCATCATCGTCGTCGTCGTCGTCGTCATCGTCATCATCAGTCACACTGTTCCTGTAGCTTTAAAATCCCAAGTTTATTCCAAATAAAGTTAATCCAGTTTAGGCTGCTTTGAATGTGAAAGGACTGGTTTAAGCAAATGTTAACTCTGCCATTGAAATAATGAGATGTTAATTCTGTACTTCTGCCTGTATTTTCAACACATCATCAAAATTCCATAATACTTTTTGTTCGTTTAATGAATGTGAAATGGGGAAAAAAACCACAATTCCAATAGTTGCCGTTTTAAGCAACAACTATTCATGAATCTTTTTTAGAAGATAAATTGGCTTCACCTATGCACACCCACACTTTTCAAGAAAAATAGGAAAGTAAATTGTCCATCATTTGGCATGACTCATCCAGCAGAAAAAAAGAAAAAAAAATACTGTCACATCAAATATCAACCTTGTTGAAATGTTGGTGATCGCTTCCAAATAACGTGACAATTATCATCAGCTTATTCTGTAAAAGCGGCTATTGCTTTTTGTTTCACTGATGACCAGAATCTTGAGTTATATTTCCACGAACTGAATAATGATGTCTCATAAATGAAAACTGAAAAGAAAAAAACCCCAACCTATAAAGACACTAATGATACAAAATAGTGCATCATATGAAATCATGAAGAATATTTAATCTTTTATAGTCCAATGGATGGAAATGTTGTGATAAGGATAGAATTTGTTTCACTATGGAGAAATAGTTAGAATTTAGAAACTCATTTAGAAATGATAGAATTTTAAAAAAATGAGTGATGAGTAAAGATGAGGAGAGAGAGGAATAGGCCTAAAATTAAGAGGTATGAGAGAGAATGATTATGTCTGGAAGTTAAGCTACAGTGATTAATTTGGAAAAAAATTGAAAATTAAAGGTGGTTGTCCTTTAGGAGGAAGAAGGCAGCATTAAAATAATAGTAGAAATACCTAGAAGAATATATTATGTATATAAATATGGATAAAGAGAAAGATACAAGTTTAACCCTGGTGTTCTGTCAAACGTTACTATACACTTGTACTGTTCCCAGGTCTATTTGACCCGGACCGAAAATTGTTCATTTTAGGTACGTGTATTTGGTCTTTTTGAAAACTTTTTTCACTTGGTAACTAGTTTGAACATTTCTGCACACAATGAAATGAAAATTGAAATGAAAGAATTAATGCTCATATTTTTATTTTGCTCATAAAAGCCCGACACCCCAGTTTTTGTGAATTTGTTTTCAATTTATAGATAGTTTGCCTGCAAACAACATACAATTTTACTAAATTTGGTGTGGATTTACTAGTTTGAACATTTCTGAACATAATGATATGAAAATTGAACTGAAAAAAAATTGATGCTCATTTGTTTATTTTGCTCATAAAAGCCTCACCAGAGGATGTGTGAGAGAGATTTCAGTAATTTTTTGCTTCCACGCACACGTGGAAACAAAAAGTTTGCCAAAAAGTATGCACAGAAGCAAAATCTCACTGGGGTGCATGCATGTCCACATCAGTGATGTGGAACTGTGCATGCATCATTCTGGTAGTGGAAGTAAGCAACAACTCCCACCTGGTCATAATTGTAAAAAACTGTGTCATAAGTCACATTTGAACCGTCAATGAACAAATTGCCACAAGTCAAGGATTACTTGTATGGGATTACCTCTACTTATTGTTGTGGTTAGCTCTGGCCCAGCTCCTGCCCCAAGGACTGTGGATATGGGGGAGACATCCACATACTGCAGACCTGTTTTGCCCCCGGTGGAATCTGATGATGAAGGCTCCTCTGACCAAGAAGACATGAAAGACAGGGAGGAGGAGAGTGTGGCAGAAGGAGATCAATTATCTAGCTCCTCCTTGGATTCAGAACAAGAGTTAATGATACAGCCACGCATGTGGAGAGCGATGCATAGGCAGCAACAACTGAGAGATTATTATCAAAGAAAATGAGGCCACCTGTGGTTGGGTGGGGCTGTGGTAATTAGTGAGGCTGCTATAAATAGCAGCCTGTGGGTTTGGCCATTGTGGAGGATTATCTGATCATTGTGTTTTGTGACTGCTTTACTGACTTTGACCTTTTGTGTGCTGATTTTTCCCAGCTTTGAAACTAAACCAGGGCAAAGTGTGTTTCACTTTGTGAAAGAAGAAGGACTGTGAATTGCCTCACAGCTGCAAGCTAAGTATCACAGAACTGATAAGGGACTTGTACAAATTACCAGTTTGTTTGGAGACGAGTGCTCTTGGCTATACCAAAAGAGTGCTTGGTTTAAGTGAATTTTCATTATAAAGAACATTGTTTTGAATTTTCAAACATGTGTGTGTCTGAAATTTGTACCTGTGAATTTTTGGGAGGATTCTACCAGAGAGCCCGACAGAACACTTATGAACTTAATTCGTTCCATGACCAGGTTCTTCACTAGAAAAGTTTGTAAGAAGAAGCAACATTTCCCATAGGAATCAATGTAAAAGCAAATAATGCATGCAATTGGGTAAACCACAGGGAGGGTGGAGGTCCTGTTTCCTCCCAGGAGATTCCTAGATAGGTCCCATGGAGGCTTCTGCCCACCTTTTCCGGCCCTGTTTCTTCCCAGGAGATTCCTAGAGAGGCCCCATGGAGGCTTCTCCCTGCCTTTTTCAGTTACAGTTTCGGAGGCTTGGGTTTTATAAGTAGAAAATTGTTCTTGAAAAGAGGCAAAAAAAATTTGAACAACCAGTTCTCTTCTAGAAAAGTTCGTAAGCGCTCTTAGGTAGAGGTACCACTGTATAAGACAATTCCAAGTATATCAGGTGCTATATTGGTGAATTGGGAGTTAAATCAAAGGATCTTCCTTTCTCACAAACCTGAGCAGAACATTTTTTTTCAGTTTCCTTCCCCTTGGCCAGTTTGAACTGGAACTGACACCCACATCCTCTCATTAATCCATTGCTGTAGGCCTCAGCTTAGAAAACAAGAGGAAGCCAGGAATAATATTGCAAATGTTCTTTGTCTTAATTACTCCTTAAAGATGATTTCAGGTTGATCTAATTACAGCCAAGGTTTAATGAAACAACAGGTCACAGAATGATTTTTTTTTTTTCATTTTAGCCTTGGGAACATTCACTAAAATTAGCTGCCCTGAACTAGATTGATAAATTGATAATAACAGGCTGGATATTAAATGACCTAAGTTAACTAATGACAGAGGAATGTTGCGCTTTTACGAGCTTCGTGAGAGGGCTTCATTTGGAATTCACAATAAAGTGAGCTGGAGGAGCTCAGTAATATCTCTTGAAATGATTCCCTCAAAAAGTACCCAACCCATCATGAAGCAAAGCCTCCAAATCATAAATATCTATGGAGATGCTCAATCAAATGTCTATGGAGATGTCCTTATCACTTCACGGTTAGATTATTGCAATGTGCTCTACATGGAGCTACCCTTGAAGAGCGTTCAGAGACGTACAGCTGGTCCAGAATGCAGCCGTAGGAGTTGTGGGTGCACTTAGGTACACCCACATTACACCAATTCTCCGCAGATTGTACTGGCTCCAGATTGTTCTCTGGGCGCAATTCAAGGTGTTGGTCATTACCTTGAAAGCCTTACATGGCTTAGGGCCCACAGGGTTGGTCTTCTCCAGGTCCCATCAGCTAAACAGTGTTGGGCCCGTGGGGGAGGGCCTTCTCTGTGGCTGCTCCGACTCTTTGGAACCAGCTACCTCCTAAGATCTGGACTACCCCTACTCTACTAGCCTTCTGGAAAGCTGTAAAGACCAGGCTTTTCTGGCAGGCTTGGGGCTGTTGATCTGATGTCACAACATCAGAATCCAGCCATTAATGGCATCTATGGTTTAACTGTTTTAACTGCTTTTAATTTTAATTCCTAGTTTTATATTGTATTATATTGTTTTAAAGAGGTTTTAATATCACATTGTATGTTTTACTTTTTGTTCTTGTTGTTGTGAGCCCCCCAGAGTCTTTCGGGAGTTGGGCAACATACACATTCGAGTAAATAAAATAAATAATCTAGGTCAGGGCTGTCAAAAACAAGGCCCCTGGGCTAGATCTGGCCCGAGGGGTTGCCCTGGAAACAGCGAAGGACCAGCCCCTGGCATCTCTGCCAGCAAAAATGGAGTTAGGAAGGATTACGTGCAGCCCTCACGAGCTCTGTTTTTGGCTGCAATGGACTTCTGCAACCCTCTGCCAGACAAAATGGTAAGAGTGCTTATGTGGCAAAAAGCATAAGTTAGACAAAGGGCTCTCCTATGAGCTATTGAAAAGACTGTGGAGCTACTACCAGTAAGTTGGAGCAATTAACCTCTCTAACCTTCTTGAAGAGCTTAGAAAGAGGATTATCTATCTTGAAAAGTATGGTTAATATTTTCCATCTCTTTTTCTAGGAAGGAAGGAAGGAAGGAAGGAAGGAAAAGAAAGGAAGGAAAGAATAGAAAAGAATAGAATGGAATGGAATGGAATGGAGTAGAGTAGAGTAGAGTAGAATAGAATAGAATAGAATAGAATAGAATAGAATAGAATAGAACTCTTTATTGGCCAAGTGTGATTGAACACACAAGGAATTTTTCTTTGGTGCATATGCTCTCAGTGTACATAAAAGAAAATGATACATTTATTAAGAACCACGAGGTACAATACTTAATTATTGTCATAGGGTACAAATAAGCAATCAGGAAACAATATTAATATAAATCGTAAGGATACAAGCTACAAGTTACAGTCATACAGTCATAAGTGGGAGGAATGGGGATAGGAACAACAAGAAGAGTAATAGTAATAGTAATGCAGCCTTAGTGAATAGTTTGACAGTGTTGAGGGAGTTATTTTTTTAGCAGAGTGATGGCGTTTGGGAAAAATACTGTTCTTGTGTGTAGTTGTCTTGGTGTGCAGTGCTCTGTAGCGACGTTTTGACGGTAGGAGTTGAAACAATTTATTGTAAGGGGTCAGTAAATATTTTCATGGCTCTTTTTGACTTGTGCAGTATACAGGTCCTCAATAGAAGGCAGTTGGCAGTAAAAATTGTTGTTGTAGTTGTTTTTGCAGTTCTGATTATCCTCCGATATCTTAGTCTGTGTTGTTGGGTTGCAGAACAAAAGAAAGAAAGAAAAAAGGAAGGAAGGAAGAAAAAAGAAAGAAGGAAAGAAAGACGGAAGGGAGGGAGGGAGGAAGGAAGGAAGGAAGGAAGGAAGTAGAGTTGAGATACGTGGGAGAGACAAAGTAGAGTTGAGATACGTGGGAGAGACAAAACTACCAACACTCCCCTCCCACCTTTAAAACAATCTTTAAACCTCAATGAATGGGTCACAATTGTGTCATTTTAATTTCAAAAAATGGCATCATGCTCTTGAAAGAATACAAATAAAGCATTGTTTTCATTTCAGATCTGGCTTTATCTTATCTCAGCATAAATGGGATTCAAGTTGCTTTACAGAGAGAGAAGCTGTTGAAATCCATGGCACAAATGGAATCTTGGTTATATTTACTAGAAAACACCCAATGTTCCATTTTCCTATATATCTCTAGGTAGAGTCAGTTTATTATCGTCATTGTATTGCAGGCAGCCTGACATTTAATTTTCGTAGATATAGCAACCTTCTGCTTTATTCTCTAGAATTCTCATATGTGCTCCTTGAATCTATAAGAGAAAGCAACTTTTGTTCATCTTTTTTTTTTTTTTTTAAGCAAAGTCGACTCTGGACAGGACATAGGAAAGACATTCTCAGCAAATTCTGTAGGTTAGGTTGGGGAGAGGCTTTTTTAAATAAAATATGAAAGTCCCAAGAAACATAAATAACATAAATAAACATATTTAATGAATAAATTTAATAAATAACAATAAACATACTTTGAAATGTTATTAAGAGAAGTATACGAGCAAGCCAAGGACATCTTAAATTCGGATTTCTTCCCGTGTAAGTTTCAGAGATTTCTGGCGTTGTTTCGACGAGGTCCCACTCATCATCTTCAGGCTGGTGTTTTGTCCTTGTGCCAGGGTGTACACAAGGACAGACAGAAAAAACATATAGCCCCTCCCTGGTACAAAGCTAAAGGAATCAGATCCTGTGGCCTAGAGGTTAATTCTCTGCCTTACAAGTCAGAAGCTACAGGATCAAATCACATAAGGGTTTGGCTGGCCGATGAGGCCAGAACAAGGCTGAAATAGTGCTATCCTAGTCTCCCTTGATTTAAAAAAAAATCAGCAAAAACATGTGATGTGTGTGTGTGTGTGTGTGTGTGTGTGTGTGTCACATGTTTTTTTGCTGAATTTGAAAATTAAGGGAGACTAGGATAGATCTATTTCAGCCTTATTTTGGCCTCATCAGCTAGCCATACCCACTGGGACTTGAACCTGCAACCTTTGCCTTGTAAGTCATCTTTTGTATGACATTTGTAACTTAGTAATTTTTTAATTTCTCTCCCATAATTGTTGCCACCAATCTATATCTATTGTATGGCCTATATTTCTCCTCCATTTTATCATTGTATCCTTAACCTGCTCAAATTCTAATTCAATCGATAAAACGTATTTCTAATTTTTTTTTGATAAAATTAACATCTTGACCCAATAAGATTTGATCTAATTCTGTTTTCTGTAAATTAATACCTTCTGTTTTGACGCCTTTTTTTCAATCTTGGTTATAACTGTAAATACATAAACCAACCCAATTTTATGCCATGTTTTTCTAAATCTTGAATTGTTTTTAATTTCAATTACTGTGTCATGATGTCCTTGTATCTTAAAATATTAGTCCAATTTAATCTATTGGGGTGCATAAATACTTCTACTATCAATATACAAAATGGTACTTTTGAGTAATGTTTCACTTTCATCTTTTCCCAAATTGCCATCAACGAACTCTTTATAATATGTCTCTGAAAGTAACTAGGATATTTGTAATTTAAGATTGAACTTATAGAAAGAGAAAAGACCCAATTTCAGTGATGGCGAACCTAGGGCATGTATAATTATGTATGTTTTGACATGTTTTGTGGTATATGCATAGATGTGTACTTTAAAGTGACCAGATTTTCTCTCTCTTTTATCCTCCCTCCTTTTCTCTCTGGGGGACCATGTAAAAATGGCACCCAGCCAGTACGGCCCATTATCACTCATTGAAACTGCAGTTTTATTGTGATCGGGCAGCGTTTCTGAGCTGCAGGCGCCCCATCTGGAGGGCACCAGGTTGGAAAATATCTGACGGCAGATGAAATCCACAGGCCCAGTTGCTTCCTCTTCCTCTTCCGAAAAAAAGCCAGTTTTAGGATTATCTCTCATATTCCTTCCAGTGGCAGGGAGTTCTGCAGGTTTCCTTGTATACTGTTCAGTCGAGCTCTCTGGTAGAATCCTCCCAAAAATGCACAGATACAATTTCAGACACACACACATTTGAAAATTCAAAACAATGTTCTTTATACCGAAAATGCAAATAAACAGAGCACTCTTTTGGTATAGCAAAGAGCACTTGTCTCCAAACAAATTGGTAATTTGTACAAGTCCCTTATCAGTTCTGTGATACCTAGCTTGCAGCTGTGAGGCCATTCACAGTCCTTCTTCTTTCACAAAGTGAAACACACTTTGCTCTGGGTTAGTTTCAAAACGGGGAAAAAGCAGCACACAAAAGGTCAAAGTCAGTAAAGCAGTCACGAAACAACGATCAGATAATCCTCCACAATGGCCAAACCCACACAGCCTCACTAATCACCACAGCCCACCCAACCACAGGTGGCCTCATTTTCTTTGATAATAATCTCTCAGTTGTTGTTGCCTATGCATCGCTCTCCGCATGCGTGGCTGTATCATTAACTCTTGTTCTGAATCCAAGGAGGAGCTAGATAATTGATCTCCTTCTGAGCTGTCTTCCCCACTCTCCTCCTCCCTGTCACTCATGTCTTCTTGGTCAGAGGAGCCTTCATCAGCAGATTCCACAGGGGGCAAAACAGGCCTGCAGCATGTGGATGTCTCCCCCACATCCACAGTCCTTGTGGCAGGAGCTGGGCCAGAGCTAACCACAACATATACATATATATATGCCCTCACCTCTTGGTGATGTACAGGCTGCCGGTGCCCAGGCTATCTCCTGCAAGCATGGCCTCAGTAACGGGTTGCCGCAGCCAAATCCCCCCACAATAATTCTTCAGGAAGCTCATCACAAGCGCAAGGCCTACCCTGAGCTGGGAGACACTGGAAGTACAACCCACCCAGGATGACCCCAAGACGCTTCACTGTTTTCTTTTGCCATCACCATAGAGGAGAGAGAGAGAGGGAGGGAGGGAGAGGGAGGGATGAAGGAAGAAAATTGGGACATTTTTGAAACGGTGTGGGACAAGGGACAGATTATGAAAAGGCAGGACTGTTCCGCGGAAAGTAGGATGTCTGGTCACTTTAGTGTACTTGGAAATTGTGGAAAAAAATAATTTAAAAATTGCAATTCACTCTTGTTCACCATCTACACATGCGTGCAGCATAAAAAAAGACAGCAATTCGCTTGCGTGCTACGTCCACTCATGTGGACATCAAACAACACAGTGGTATAGGATGGGATTGTGCCCAGGAGGGCAGGCGGGTGAGAGGGCCCACTGCATCTGCAGGTTTCCACTACAGGTTTGACCGAACCGACTGAAAACCTCCTCTAGATTCAGTCCACATCAAGGACATTTCTCATGTTGGAGAAGGGCTAACAATTCCACAGCCCTTTCTATAAAATAATCTGAAGTTGTTTAGTTCTTAATTAAATTCACCCTTCTATATTTCATTTGTAATTTGCCCTTTGCCAGCAAGCTTAACACTAATGGAATTTTTCACATCTATCCTTAAAAGTAATAGAAAGGGGGAGCTTTTCTATTTCCCCGCTCCCTTTTGAAAATTTTACAACTTACTTCCAAATGACTGGAAGCAGAGATATTTTAATTCAGAAGGAAGCCAGAAAATATGCAAGTAGCTTCTTTAAAATTCCACTCTTATAAGGTAGATTGTTGATGTCACAATGACCTTGTACCTGGAAAAGGAATTATACAAGAAGAAGGGGTTACGTTTTAGATAAGTTCAATTCCAAATAGCTTGGGATGTATGGCAGGCTCATGGTTGTGTGTGGTTTTTAAAATGTTGATTAGGGGTATTGAAGGCCCACTAAGCTGGAAACCAGCTGCTGTACCCTAGAGGTGGAGCTCAGGAGACTGTGAGTTCGATCCTAGGTAGATTCAGAGAGGTAGAGGTCTCCTGCTTGGGCAGAGGGCTGGACTAGATGCAGGGTGGGCTACTGCCTGGACAGGGGGGAACACAGTGGGATAGAAAAAATGTAGCTCTACCCCAGAGCACCCAATTTGCACTGAAAGATGTTGAAAGAAAATGCAGGGCGTACTGCGTAAGTCACACCCACAGTGTGGTAGTAAAAAATTTGATAGCCCATCACTGACTAGATAACCTCCAAGATCCCTTCCAACTCTGTTAATCTGTTAAAAAAACAACAACCCACAACCACATAAATAATCCTAAACACACATTCTGGTTAAGTTTCCTTCCTTCCATCCATCCATCCATCCATCCATCCATCCATCCATCCATCCATTCCATTCCATTCCATTCTAATGTTCTCTGCTTCTTGGATACCTTAATTGAAGCAAAAGTAGGTAGGAGGACAATAGAAAGAAGCTCATACCTTTGGGAAATGAAATCTAGATATAAGATAAAGTTGGAGGAAAAAGTAATATGCAACCTTTTCTCTTTCACCTGAAGTAATGCAGAGGCTTCTTAATAGAAAACTCCAGCAATCTGAAAAGCTCTTGAGACATAGTTTATTTCTTCCAAAGAAAACTAAAATCTAATGCAGCCGAGATACTGGTAATCATTCGATTGTATTCCAGAAGGTTTGGCTCTGTGGAATGACCTCATTAAAGCACTTGGCTTGGCTTCTTCTTTGCTCCATCAATATATTGAATTCTTTGGTGACTATTAGAGAGATGGGTGAAAAAGTCTGGAGGACAGAAGGGATGGAACCAATTAATGAAGAAAGATGAGCTAAAGAAAGTTTGTGTGTGTATAAGCAGCAGTGTGATTCCTCATCTAAAGCAGTACATTTCTGTATTTCTATAAACTTTTTCCACATCGATTTTGTGGATATTTGCAGCCAAGTTCTCCCCAACTTCATTTAAAAATGGCTGGAATGGAGAGAAGAGGCTGATTATACTTTTGCTACTTTGTAGCTCCCATGTTGTGGGGCAAAGAAATTTATCTCTGCAATTTTGCCTTTATGGTGCACAATTTGCCTGAGTGAGGGTCAAAAGTAAAGAGGAAGAAAGCACCAAGAGATGGAGGAAACTTGGATAGCTAATAGTTCTTTAATGCCACTGATTATATCATGGTACAATGGTAAAATAGATTATTTAAAGGGAAACATTATATCTAAGATTACCTACCTACCTACCTACCTACCTACCTACCTACCTACCTACCTACCTACCTACCTACCTACCTATCTATCTATCTATCTATCTATCTATCTATCTATCTATCTATCTATCTATCTATCTATCTATCTATCTACCTATCTACCTATCTACCTATCTACCTATCTACCTATCTACCTATCTACCTATCTACCTATCTACCTATCTACCTATCTACCTATCTACCTATCTACCTATCTATCTATCTATCTATCTATCTATCTATCTATCTATCTATCTATCTATCTTTCTTTCTTTTTTTCTTTCTATTTTTCTCTCTATCCATCCATCCATCCATCGTCTGTCTGTCTATTATTTATCTCTTCCTTCCTTCCTTCCTTCCTTCCTTCCTTCCTTCCTTCCCATCCATTTGTCTGTCTGTCTCTGTCTGTCTGTCGGTCTATCTATCATCTATCTATCTATAATATCCATCCATTCATACATACATGCATATGTTATCTGTCCGTCTGTCTATTTATTTATTTTTCTATGTGTCTGTCCATCCGTCGGTCCATCGGTCCGTCGGTCCGTCCATCCATCCATCTATCTATCAATCTATCCATCTATTCTATCATGCATCCACCCATCCATCTATATCTGTCTGTCTCTCTCTCTCTGTGTGTGTGTGTCTGTGTGCCTGTCTTTCTGTCTATCTGTCTATATCCATCCATCCATCCATCCATCTATTGTTTATCTGCCTGTCTGTCTGTCTGTCTATCTATCATCAATCATCTATGTTGACTCTGTAAACTGCTTACAGAGGGCTGTAAAATACTGTAAAGCAGTATATAAATTCAAGTGAGATTGCTTTTGCCCTTCCTTCCTTCCTTCCTTTCTCCCTCCCTCACTTCCTTCCTTCCTTCCTTTCTGCCTCCCTGCCTCCCTTCCTGTGGTTAGAATGTAGTAATTGCAGGCTAATTCTGCCAACTGTCAGCAGTTCGATTCTCGCCAAACTGTAGGCTTACTCAGCCTTCCATCTTTCTGAGGTGGGTAAAATGAGGACCCAGATTGTTGCGGGCAATAGGCTGACTCTATAAACTGCTTAGAGAGCACTGTGTAAAGCACTGTAAAGCATTGCTTGGTGGACATGGCTTGGTGGGTGTGCAAGGGAAGCGCTGTGAATTTGCTGCTACATCACGCAGTCCTAGGTGGTTGGGAAGCACCCGACTGATGATGAAATACAAAATCCAGCATAGTGATCTCGTTTGCTGTGTTGTACTGACAATACCTCCTTGCCTTTCATAAACTCCTTAAAACCCGCCAGGCATGCGGGAATTGAGACATCTCCCCCAGGCCTATATAGTTTATGTATGGTATGTTTGTGTGTATGTTTCGATTTATTTAGGTCCGTGATGGCAAATCTATGGCACACATGCCACTCTCTTTCTCTTTCTCTTTCTCTTTCTCTTTCCCTTTCCCTTTCTCTTACTCTTACTCTTACTCTTTCTCCTTCTCTTTCTCCTTCTCTTTCTCTTTCTCTGCCTCTGTTTCTTTCTTTATTTCTCTCTTTCTTTCTCTCTCTCCCTCCCCCTCTCTCTATTTCTGTCTGTCTGTCTATCTATCTATCTATCTATCTATCTATCTATCTATCTATCTATCTCTCTATCTATCTCTCCATCTTGGTCTCTCTCTGTCTCTCTTTGTCTGTCTGTCCCTCTCTCTCTTTTTCTCGTTCTCTCTCTCTCTATCTAGTTATAGCAATAGCATTTAGACTTATATACCTCTTTATAGTGCTTTTTGAATAGTGGAAAGACAAAAAAACCCCCACTTCATAAACAGAAAGTTTAATACTCGCTGCTCAGGAACAAGCACTACAAACTAATGCCATGAAAGCAAAGATGCGCAAATCCACTGACAACCTAAACTGCCGACATTGCAATGAGAAAGTTGAAACTGTTTCACCACTTAATATGTGAGTGCAGCAAAATCACGTAAACCGATTACAAAGCTAGACATAATCGAGTTGTTACATTAAACTACTGGTTATATAAAAAACACAATTTACCTGAATCGGAAAAGTCGTGGGAACACAAAGTGGAAAAAGTAGTTGAAAATGAGAAAGTAAAGGTTTTGTGGAACACAACATGCCAAATATCAAGTTGTCTAAAACCAAAATGTGCAACTTATTAATATCGCTGTAGTGGGAGACGCCAGACTTGAAGAAAAAGAACTGGAAAAAATGAAATATCAAGACCTGGCCATTTAAACTACATGAATATGGCTGAAACATTTTATTTATTTTATTTATTTATTTTGTCCAATACACAATGAGGGTTTTAGTGGGTATATAACTATATACACATAGTAAAATACATGATGAAGGTTATAGAGGAGATACTCATAGTAAAATATATCTAAGAAATAATAGAAAAGAAGATATAGTAATAGAACATATCAATGAAAGAGTAGAAGAAGAGATATAGGAATAGAAGAAAGGTATAGGAGATATAGGAGAGCAATAGGTCAGGGGACGGAAGGCACTCTAATGCACTTGTACTCGCCCCTTACTGACCTCTTAGGAATCTGGATAGGTCAACTGTAGATAATCTAAGGGTAAAGTGTTGGGGGTTTGGGGATGACACTATGGAGTCCGGTAATGAGTTCCACGCTTCGACAACTTGGTTACTGAAGTCATAATTTTTACAGTCAAGTTTGGAGTGGTTAATATTAAGTTTAAATCTGTTGTGTGCTCTTGTGTTGTTGTGGTTGAAGCTGAAGTAGTCGCCGACAGGCAGGATGTTGCAGCATATGATCTTGTGGGCAATACTTAGATCTTGTTTAAGGCGTCTTAGTTCTAAACTTTCTAGGCCCAGGATTGAAAGTCTAGTCTCGAAGGGTATTCTATTTCGAGTGCTGGAGTGAAGGGCTCTTCTGGTGAAGTATCTTTGGACATGTAACAGTGATACCCATTGTCATCAGGGCACTTAGTACCATGTCCAAGAATTTTACAAAATGCATCAAGAAATTGCAGCTTCCTGTCATAACACCAGAGGAACTGCAAAAAACCTGTGCTATTTGGAACATAGTACATTTTAATGAGATATTTGGTTGATAGCTAGGATGCTGGCAGCAACCCGTATCAACTATTAGCACCAGTCAATGGTGTTTGTGACACATTTTTAAATGTCCATTTGACTGAGTTTCAAGTTTAATGAATACCAGAGATAATAATAGTACTCCTAGTTCCACCACTCGGATATCTTGATACACAGATGTGAATTCTCAGAATCTAATCTATTTTATTGATGCATTTGTTTTGTGTTATTTTTCCCCTTGCCCTGTTCTGAGCAAAACAACTCTAGTCGTTCAACCCATAATTGATCCATCTTTGGTTAAGTTTCTGCAAGTATCAGAAGTCAAAACTCAAGAGCCTGTTTTTTTCCCCTTTCTCTTTTCTATTGCCTGTTAGCAGAGTGCACTTCACCTCCTCTATCCAATATTCTTCCTCTTTTCAGATGAAAGTATCTGAAGGCTTCACAACCTCAAAAGCATTTTCAGACACATTAGCATTGTGTTTGTGTGCTTTCTTAATTATAGCTCTGCCTAGTGGGACCAAAAACTTTATTACTTTATATTGATTAGGAAATACAATGGGGATGGGGGAGAGCTGTTCTAAACTCTGTTGCTGAACCAAAGTAGAGGGGAATTAAAAAAAGAGAAATTTGTAAAGTTTCAAGACTTAAGGCTGCTAAAAATAGCTTGTTTTCCCACTAAAGGCATCTGTCTCATTCTTTCTTGCAAGAAATTTGTGCTACCTAATGTTATATAGTTCAAAATAGCCTATCTTAATGAATCACAGTGGCATTAAACTTTGGGCTAAAACTAAATTATACTTAGTCCTTGACACAGATGATAGATAGATAGATAGATAGATAGATAGATAGATAGATAGATAGATAGATAGACAGACAGACAGACAGACAGACAGACACAGACAGACAGACAGACAGACAGACAGACAGACAGATGCACAAACGCACAGATGCACAGACGCACAGTCAGACAGACAGAGAGACAGACAGACAGACGCACAGACGCACAGACAGACGCACAGACAGATAGACAGACAGACAGACAGCTACTAGATTGGTAGATACTAGAGATAGGTAGGTAGGTAGATAAAGATAAGATTGGTAGGTTGGTATGTTGGTAGGTAGGTGGGTAGGTGGGTGGGTGGATGAACAGACGAACAGACAGACAGACTAAGTCACACACACAGAACTGACAGAAAGGTTTGGCCAAGTCTTCTAGCATTCAGTAAGGTTGCTTCTAACCTCTTTTCATGCTTGCTCTCTGTGTGTGAGCCCAAGAAGTTGGAGAGAAAGAGTTAGTGGGAGTGACAGTGTGAGGCCAGTCAGTGGTGCATTCAGATCTCATAACTATGCATATTCGCCACAACCAGTTCTGAACCTGCTGAATTTCACATCTGATGTCATCTCTGCTGGTTGTGTGGACATCCAAATTCTTTTCATACTATGGTGTCACATGGCAGTTCAGGAAGTACTTTTGAAGTAGAAAGTGGTATTTTATGAGCACCACATTTCTAAAGCCAATTCCAAAGCTTTGTTTTAAAAGGTCTCTGTTATGAAATGCACATTGTTCGAAATAAGTTTCTCCTGGGGCAAGAGAAAAGGTGACCCAATGTAGAATGAAGGAGAAATTTCTTGGCAATGAGAACAATCAGTAGAATGACTTGCCTGCAGAAGTTGTGGATTCTCCAACACTGGAGGTTTTTACGAAGAGATTGGACAGTCATTTATCCTTAATGATATAGAGCAGTGATGGTGAACCTATGGCACGGGTGCCGCAGGTGGCACACAGAGCCCTATCTGCCGGCATATGAACCATTGCCCTAGCTCAGCTCCAGAAATCATGTGCACATTGGCCAGCTGATTTTTGGCTCACACAGAGGCCCTGGGAGGGCATTTTTTGCTGCCGGAGGGCCTCTGGGTGGTGGTTGAGGTCATTTCTGCCCTCTCCAGGCTCTCAGGAAGCCTCTAGAGCCTGCAGGGGGTTAAAAACAGGCCTACTGGGCCCACCAGAAGTTGGAAAATGGGCTGTATCTTGCCTCCAGAGGGTCTCCGGTGTGGCAGGGGAAGCAATTTTCCATCTTTCAGCTGTGGCGAGGGGGGCGTTTGCCCAGGTTCGCCTGGTACACCAGTTGCGGCCCTATTTGGACCGGGACTCATTGCTCACAGTCACTCATGCCCTCATCACCTCGAGGCTCAACTACTGTAACGCTCTCTACATGGGGCTACCTTTGAAAAGTGTTTGGAAACTACAGATCGTGCAGAATGCAGCTGCGAGAGCAGTCATGGGCTTTCCCCAAAATGCCCATGTTACACTAACACTCCGCAGTCTGCATTGGTTGCCGATCAATTTCCGGTCACAATTCAAAGTGTTGGTTATGACCTATAAAGCCCTTCATGGCATCGGACCAGAATATCTCCGAGACCGCCTTCTGCTGCACGAATCCCAATGACCGATTAGGTCCCACAGAGTCGGCCTTCTACGGGTCCCGTCAACTAAGCAATGTCGGTTGGCGGGCCCCAGGGGAAGAGCCTTCTCTGTGGCGGCCCTGACTCTCTGGAACCAGCTCCCCCCAGAGATTAGAACTGCCCCTACCCTCCTTGCCTTTCGTAAACTCCTCAAAACCCATCTTTGTCATCAGGCATGGGGGAGTTGAGATATCTCCCCTGGGTCTATATAATTTATGTATGGTATGTTTGTAGGTATGTCTGCTTAAAAATTGGGTTTTCTTAACTACTTTAAATTTTAAATTGTAAATTATTAGATTTGTTATGAATTGTTTTATTATGTTGTGAGCCTCCCCGAGTCTACGGAAAGGGGCGGCATACAAATCTAATAAATAAATAAATAAATTTTCACCCTCCCCATACAATAAATTATGGGTGTGGGCACTCACACAGGCACAGTAGTGTGTGCACGCACACTTTTGGCACCCAAAGGTAAAAAGGTGCACCATCATTGGAATAGAGGTTGGATTAGAAGACTTCCAAAGTCACTTCCAACTCTGTTACTCTGTATTCTGTATACAATAGTTAGCAATCCTATATGTAGAAAGCTACTGATAACCTAGGGGTGAAATCCAGCAGGTTCTGACAAATTCTGGAGAATTGGTAGCAGAAATTTTGAGTAGTTTGGAGAACCAGCAAATACAATCTCTGGCTGGCCCGAGAGTGGGGTGGGAATGGAGATTTTGCAGTATCCTTCTGCTGCCATGCCCACCAAGCCACACCATGTTCACCAAGACTCATCCACAGAACTGGTAGTAAAAAAAATTGGATTTCACCACTGTGATAACCTAATATTACTTTATTTACTAGGAGCTGGATACTCATGCTTCGCTATGAAACTATGTGATTGGGCTCAATCAATTGACAGTTAAAGCTTGAAAATTAATGAGTAGTTATGATCGGCTTTGATATAATGACACTCAAAGCTTGAAAATTTATGTAGAATGTGTAACTCCTTAGCATCAGAGCATGCTGATATAATACAACTGGCAGTTTGAAGAGAGTTCTTTTCAGGTGGGGAGGGGGAGCAGAATGTCTAAACTCCCAGCCTGCAGGCCGGATGAGTCACACTTTGGCCACGTCCATACCCAATTTAGCTAAGGGATAGCATCAGAGTGTGTTAATATAAGGCAACTACCAGTTGGAAGAGAGTTCTTTTCAGGTGGGAGAGGGGTCTAAACTCCTTAGCATCATAGCATGTTAATATAATAATGTATAAGAAGTACTAATGATCTTTTTTTAAAAAAAATGTTTTTATTTTTATGCACTCTCTGCATATATCATAAATCATATCAAACTTTACACAGTTATTCATTACTATCCAGTACCAAATACCACTCACTCATGAAATCTCCAGAAATAAAAAACCTACAAACTTATGTTCCATTTGGCTTCTAGCTGTTTACTAAGGAAGGATTTTTCAAAATGACCATCAGATTATTAGTATTTCTGCAACAAGAATATAAAAGGTGCAAGATTAGGATGTTTGTTAACTGCCATTTCCAAGGCAGTTAATTTTATTGATAGCCGACAATTCTATCTGTATATGTCACATGATTTTTTTGCTGAATTTGAAAATTAAGGGAGACTAGGATAGATCTATTTCAGCCTTATTTTGGCCTAATCAGCAAGCCATACCCTCACTGGGACTTGAACCTGCAACCTTTGCCTTGTAAGGTAGAGAATTAACCTCTAGGCTACAGTATCCAATCCTTTCAGCTCTGTACCAGGGAAGGGTTACATTTTGTGTCGAATCACCCTGGTATATTGAAGGAACATCACAGCTCCTTTTTTGCCTCTCGGCCCAACCCAGGGCCATCTCGAGATAGAAAAACATCCCCAAAATATGAACAAGCGGGATGATACCTCCCGCCTACCAGACATCTGGAAACCAGCCCTCAAACGTAACCCAGCCATAAAAACAGAAACTAGACTCAGAACACATATTGCAAAACAATCAAGTAGCCTGCAAGCTCCAACTACTCAGGATATCACACCTAATCAACAACCATTAACTAATCAGCATACTTCAGCTACATCAACGACCCCAGATGTTACCCCACTGACTCACCAGGAAGTTTCTACACAGCAGGCAATTGCTGAGCCATCAAACCACACCCAGCCACCAGTATTTACAGAAGGAAGGCAGCTTAGGTCTCGCAGTGTTCACCTTAGAACAAGGACAGAAACACCATCCTGAAGATGATGAGTGGGACCTCATTGAAACGTTGCCAGAAATTTCCAAATCGGGCCAGTCTCAAACAATACAGACAATTGAGAATGCTCTTCTCAGACTGCAAAATAAGCAATTTTATATAATGCAACTTTCATTTTCATAATTTTTCAGGAGTTGCCTTCTCTATAACTCTGTCTTTGGAACCAAAATCCTGAAGTCAATAGGAAGAATACCGTTGGAAAATAAAACAGGGGGCAAAGGACATCAGCCCATAGTCAGAAAATGTGAATCTTTATACATGAAAGAGAAATGGATCCAATTAGGAAGGGAAAGAATTGTAACTCAAGGCAGGTTATGGAAGCACAGAGTCAGCCATTCTAAATAACTCCAGGTCTTCAGTTTCTGCATTATACACAACAAAAAGGAAATGGCTGTGTAATACAAGAATCTCTATCTATATCTTTGAAAAAAATCAAAGTGTGAAGCAAATAAATGTTCCTTTAGCAAAATGAGGAAGATTGAAGGAAATGCCTAATTACCTTAAATTCTAAAAAGGCTCCAGAATGCATCATTAAGCAGCTTATAGAATCATACAGAGAGTTGTAGAGCTTACAATGCTCTGTGACTTTCTGTTGTGATTCAGCCTGAGGCTGCTCAGGGACCGGCTGTGTCTCTGCTGGCTCCATGCCCGGAGGAGGATGACAGCGCAGAGGAGGGGGCTGAACAGTCGGACGGGGGAGAGGAAAATCAGGAATGGGGTGAACGAGAACAGCATGAGAGACCCCGGGGGGGGCTCTCCCCAGCCAGTAGCTTGGAGTCATTAGATGATGACACACAAGCTGTCATTGACATGAGACAGTGACGTTCAGAGCAACGAAAGGAGCAGTTAAAGAGATATTTTCACCATTGAAGTAGAAACAGCTGGGTTTGGGTGTGGTACTCATCAGCAGGGTTTAAAAGGCAGGCAAGCCCTTTAAGCCATGTGGAGTGTTATCAGCTTGGTGTGGCATTATCCTGTCTTGTTTCTCGGCGTCTCTGTTCCTGGCTTGTGGCTCAGCAGCTTTGGAAGATCCGTGGGAGGTATAGGTCTGCTATCTACAGCTTTGGGTTGGCAGCAAGAATTCTGTATTGCTGCATGGACTTTTGGCCTTCGTGAATATATCTGAAGATACAGCATTTTCCTGTTTGTAAGGACATTTTCTGTTACCTGTGTTTTTCTTGAATTTTATAAAACTGCCTTTGCCTTTTACCAGTGTGTCTGGCTTCTCTTTTTGGGTTGGTATTGGCTTCTGGAGTGACCCAGACAGAACACTTTCCTTGTTCTGTTCCTAGCAAATAGAAACATGCAGAAAACAGGCCCAAGAGAAAGGAAAACAACATAGAAAAGTGGAAACATAGAAACATAGAAACATAGAAGACTGACGGCAGAAAAAGACCTTATGGTCCATCTAGTCTGCCCTTATACTATTTCCTGTATTTTATCTTACAATGGATATATGTTTATCCCAGGCATGTTTAAATTCGGTTACTGTGGATTTACCGACCACGTCTGCTGGAAGTTTGTTCCAAGGATCTACTACTCTTTCAGTAAAATAATATTTTCTCATGTTGCTCTTGATCTTTCCCCCAACTAACCTCAGATTGTGTCCCCTTGTTCTTGTGTTCACTTTCCTATTAAAAACACTTCCCTCCTGAACCCTATTTAACCCTTTGACATATTTAAATGTTTTGATCATGTCCCCCCTTTTCCTTCTGTCTTCCAGACTATACAGATTGAGTTCATTTAGTCTTGCCTGATACGTTTTATACTTAAGACCTTCCACCATTCTTGTAGCCCGTCTTTGGACCCGTTCAAGTGAAGTGATGTGCCGGTGCCTGGAGGCTGTTAGGATCTGGATGGGTGTCAACAAACTCAAACTCAACCCAGACAAGATGGAGTGGCTGTGGGTCTTGCCTCCCAAGGACAATTCCATCTGTCCATCCATTACCCTGGGGGGGGAACTATTGACCCCCTCAGAGAGGGTCCGCAACTTGGGCTTCCTCCTTGATCGACAGCTGACATTGGAACATCATCTTTCGGCTGTGGCGAGGGGGGCATTTGCCCAGGTTCACCTGGTGCACCAGTTGCGGCCCTATTTGGACAGGGAGTCACTGCTCACAGTCACTCATGCCCTCATCACCTCGAGGTTTGATTACTGCAACGCGCTCTACATGGGGCTACCTTTGAAAAGTGTTCGGAAACTTCAGATCGTGCAGAATGCGGCCGCAAGACCCATCGTGGGGCTTCCTAGATTCGCCCACGTTTCTGCAACACTCCGCAGCCCGCACTGGCTGCCGATCGGTTTCCGGTCACAATTCAAAGTGTTGGTAATGACCTTTAAAGCCCTACATGGCATTGGGCCAGAATACATCCGGAACCGCCTTCTACCGCACGAATCCCAGTGGCCGATAAGGTCCCACAGAGTTGGCCTTCTCCGGGTCCCGTCGACCAAACATTTGGCAGGCCCCAGGGGAAGAGCCTTCTCTGTGGCGGGCCCGGCCCTCTGGAACCAACTCCCCCCAGAGATTAGAATGGCCCCCACCCTCCTTGTCTTTCGCAAATTACTTAAGACCCACATTTGTCGCCACGCATGGGGGAGATAAGTTATCCTTTCCCCCTAGGCTACTACAAGTTATGCATGGTATGTTTGTGTGTATGTTTGGTTTTTTTTATAATAAGGTTTTTTTAGTTGTTTTTTATTAATTGGATTGTTCATGTTGTTTTACCACTATTGTTAGCCGCCCCGAGTCTGCGGAGAGGGGTGACATACAAATCCAATTAATAATAATAATAATAATAATAATAATAATAATAATATTCAATGATATGCTGAAATGTGAGATAAAGGTCACAACAGGGGGGGGGAGTCCTATGCAGCATTGTCCAAGACATAAGGGCAAAGAGAAAAATGGGTCTAGGATAGTGATGGCAAACCTTTTTGGCTCGGGTGCCAAAAGGGTGCAGCGTGATAGTGTGAGTGTGCCCACACCCACATTGCAATGTCCTCCCTCTGTGCATATGCACAAACACACACACCCTGCTGCCCCCCCCCCCCCCCGGCGATTGCACACAGCCCTCACTGAAGCCTGTGGGCTTCCGGTAGACCTGTCGGGCTGTTTTTCACTCTCCCCATGGTTTAGGAAAGCCTCCTGAAACACGGGGAGAGTGAGAAATGGTCAAATGGGCCAACTGGAGGTTCAGAAACAAAACCTCTGGTTGGGCCATGGTTTTTTTGCTTTTCCTGGGCTTCAGAGGCTTTCCTGAACCCTGCGGAGAGCAAAAATGACTGAAACTGTCAACACTATGTACATAACTAGTTGGGTTTGGCAATATATAATACAAACCAACAATGTATGCTTAAATGTAATAGAACACTATTGCTTTAAGAGTTAATGTTATAGATTGCCACAAGAGGGAGCCAGAAGCATGATTCTCTCTCTCGGCTATTCTTTGCTATTCATTGCTATCTGCTAGTTTGTCTTTATGACTATGCTGTAGAACCGTGTGTTCAAATAATGCTTTAATGTATTTGTAAACTGAACAAGTAGGGTTTATGATTAGTGTTACATCCTGACAAGAGCCAAGCATCGCTGGGCATTTATCTACTTCGGTGGGAAAATCCTGGAGTGGGGATTGGCTGGCCGAACCTGGCAACAGGAGATATATATAGCTGCCAGGCATGACCGGGGCATTCTCTTCTATTCTAGTGTTTAACCTAGTTCTTATGTATTAGTTGTTCTTACGAGTATTTCCATTAAAGGTTACTTGTTCCATTCTTGTCTCATGGCCTCATTATTTCAGGGATGTAACAATTAGAATTGTTCTTGACTAGGATATTTAGCAAAGTAAATAGTGTTTTATATACTGAATGTATTTGGATTGCATTACTGAATTATTACTAATATCTATGGGCTATCAGCTAGATATCTGCAAAGCCTCCTCGGTGTATGTGTATCTTTGACTACTAAGAGATTACTCTGCACACTCCTTAACACTTAACAGAAAAATTAGCACAGATGTACCCCAAATTAAAACCATACTGCTGGAGATGCAAAGGAAAATTGGGAACCTATTTCCATATGAAGTTTCCATATGACTTGTTCACATATTAAAAAAATTTGGAGCAAAATGCAAGTGTGGATAATGGATATGATCAAAGTGAAAATAGATAAGAAATCAGAGGCATTCTTTCTGGGAATTATAGACAAGAAATTGGAACAAAATCAATATTATTTAACGAATCATATACTAACAGCAGCTAGAATTGCAATAGCACAAAACTGGAAACAAGCTAAAATACCAGATGAATCAATAGTGATTAAGAAAATCATGGACTGCGTCGAGGCAGATGGGTTAACATTAAAATTAAGAAATAAAGAAGACTCTATTATAAAATTTGGAACTCATTCTATGATTGGTTAAAAAAAAGGAAGGAAATATAAAATTACAATATAATAACAGATGAATTACAAATAAGCAGAAATTAAGAAACATTAATATAACAATTTATTTAACAGTGTGTATTGAAACTGATGATTTGTATGACTTGAATCATTGTATTAATGACTAAAATAAGGTAGTAGGAATTATAATAGATTTATATATAAATTAATAACCGAAATAATTCTTTTTGGATATCGACTGAAAGGAAGTGTTTGATGGAAAGACATAATTATTTTTATTTTATATATATATTTCTCTTCTCTTTTGTTCTGTAAATGTATTTATATTATCATTTGTATGTGTTTCTTTTTTATTTTGTTTTTCTTTTTTGTTGTTTGTATGTGTGTTTATTTTCTTTTTAATTTTTAAACTTCAATAAAAACTATTTAAAAAACACTTAATTAACAGAAAAGAAGGCTAAAAATGAGCTAGCCTGTGAGAACATGAGTCCTGGAGCTGAGGTAGGGCAACACCTTGTGTGCCCTCCAACAGGGCTCTGTGTGCAACCTGTGGCAGGTGTGCCATAGAACATAAGAAAATCCATGCTGAATCAGGCCAAAGCCCATTGAATCCAGCATTCTGTGTCACACAGTGGCCCACCAATTGTACATGGGGATATTGAGCAGAAGGAGAACGCAAAACCCTCCCTTTCCCTTGACCCCCAACAAATGGTACTCAAGGGAATCCTGCCTGCCTCAACCAACATAGAAGCGGCACTTGGATATCTGTTTCAGTAACCACTGATACACTTGGCATCCCTGAAAGTGTCTAATCCTGCCTTGAAGCTATCAAGGCTGACAGCTGTCACTACCTCTTCTGGAAGTGAATTCCATAAACCAATGACCCTCTGGGTGAATAAATATTTCCCTTTATTTGCCCTCGCTTTCTTACCTATGAGCTTTAGGGAGGGGCCCCTTGTCCTAGTATCGTGTGATAGAGAAAATATTTTTTCTCAAAATTGTTGTGGTTGGCTCTGGCCCAGCTCCTACCCCAGGGAATGGGGAGGTGGATGCAGGGGAAAATTCAACATGTCACAGGCCTGTGTTATTGCCGACAGAATCAGTTCAGAGTTCTGTTTCCTAGGATGAAGAAGAAGGTGGGAGTGACTCGGCAGAGGAGGGCTTGGCACACAGCCCAGGCAGTCAACCTCTCTTATCTTCCATTGATTCAGATAATGACATTTTGGACCCACGCAAGCACAGAATTATGCGTAGAAGAGACCAAGTAAGAACATATTACAGGAAATAAGGGAGGCCACCTGTGTTTGGGTGGGTCTCCAGTAATTAGGGCTGCTGCTATAAATAGAAGCATGTGGGTTTGGCCATTGTGGAAGAATATCTGATCGGAGTTTGTCAGGAATCCTGTGTCTTCTGGACTTTGTTGCTTTTTCACGCCTTGGAAAACAAAGCAGAGCAACGTGTGTGTGTGTCTCACTTCGTTGGAAGAGGAAGGGGTGTGAAGTTTCTTCACAGCTGCTAGCTAAGTACTTAATGACTGCTTAAGGGTAATTGTACAGACTACCCGGTTGTTTTGGGACGAGTGCTCTTTGCCATATAAAAAGAGTGCTTTGTTTAATTTGCATTTTGTGATAAAGAACATTGTTTTGAATTTTCAAATGTGTGTGTGTCTGAAATTTGTATCCTTGAATTTTTGGGAGGCTCCTATCAGAGAGCCCGGCAGAACAAAAATTATCAAAATTTATTATCAAAAATATTTTTTCTCTATCCACCTTTTCTATCCCATGCATGGTTTTATACACTTCAATCAAGTCACCCCTTCAACACCGTCTTTCAAGGCTGAGGAGACCAAGACGTTGCAACCTGGTTTCATAAGGGAAGTGCTCCATTTCCTTCACCATACTTGGTTTGCCATTAACAGGTATAGGATATAACAAAAACTAAGAATTTAAAGTGAGGCAACAATGAGAAGCCATGACACATACAGTTCCATTTAGAAACCCACATCCGGACCTGTATTTCTATTTGAAGCACTTGGAAACCTACAGTACATATCTTTCAGTGTTGGTTGTTGTTCTAGGAATGGTATAATTGCTTTCCTGGAATCGAGGATTAAGGGTGCTTGTTGAGGTGGTCAACAGTATTAAGTATTTGGGGATGCAGATAACTAACAATCTGACTGGGGCTCTCTACATATCATCCTTAGTGAAGTGTGCAAACCAGGTTTCTGCATTTCCTGCCTCGGATGAGGAGAGGACATCATTCTCCTTCTGTCCTGGCCACTTTTTACAGAGGCACGATTCAGAGAATTTTAACAAACAGTATCACTGTTTGGTTTGGTGAAAGAAGTTCCTCAGATAGAAAGCCCCTACAAAGAGTGGTGAGGACAGTGAAGAAGATTTCCTGCCTCAGATGAAGAGAGCACATCATTCTTCTTCTGTCCTGGACACTTTTAACAGAGGCACGATTCAGAGAATTTTAACAAACAGTATCACTGTTTGGTTTGGTGACAGCAGTTCCTCAGATAGAAAGTCCCTACAAAGAGTAGTGAGGACAGTGAAGAAGATTTCCTGCCTCAGATGAAGAGAGAACATCATTCTTCTTCTGTCCTGGCCACTTTTTACAGAGGCACGATTGAGAGAATGTTAACGAACAGTATCACTGTTTGGTTTGGTGACAGCAGTTCCTCAGATAGAAAGTCCCTACAAAGAGTAGTGAGGACAGTGGAAAATATTTCCTGCCTCAGATGAGGAGAGCGCATCATTCTCCTTCTGTCCTGGCCACTTTTTACAGAGGCACGATTGAGGGAATTTTAACCAACTGCATCACTGTTTGGTTTGGTGACAGCAGCGCCGCAGATAGAAAGACCTTACAAAAAGTGGTGAGAACAGTTTGTTCCAAGCATCTACTACTCTTTCAGTAAAATAATATTTTCTCACGTTGCTTCTGATTTTTCCCCCCAACTAACCTCAGACTGTGCTCCCTTGTTCCTGTGTTCACTTCCCTGATTTTAAATCATTCTGAATAGTTAATCTTACCATGACATATCTGAAGATCTTGTGGGACTTCTGAATACAGACAGATCTTCATTTGGAACAGAACACACCAGATATCATAGTTGTCAAGGGTTGAAGAGTACAGTTTATTAATATCGCTGTACTAGTAGATGCCGGAGTCAAAGAAAAAGAACTGGAAAAAAATTATGAAATATCGCAACCTGGCCATCAAAATGGATGAAACATGTAACGGTGATGCCCATTGTCATCAGGGCACTTGGTATCAAGAATTTCACAAAACACATCAAGAAATTGCAGCTTCCTGCCACAACAGAGGAGCTACAAAAGACTGTGCTACTTGGAACATCATATATTTTAAGAACATTTAGCTTTACTAGATAAATAGTCAAAGCAATGGAAACTGCAGTTTAATGTTTCCAAATGTAAAATAATGCACTTTGGGAGAAGGAATCCTCAATCTGAGTATTGTATTGGCAGTTCTGTGTTAGCAAAAACTTCAGAAGAGAAGGATTTAGGGGTAGTGATTTCTGACAGTCTCAAAATGGGTGAGCAGTGTGGTCGGGCGGTAGGAAAAGCAAGTAGGATGCTTGGCTGCATAGCTAGAGGTATAACAAGCAGGAAGAGGGAGATTGTGATCCCACTATATAGAGCGCTGGTGAGACCACATTTGGAATACTATACTCAGTTCTGGAGACCTCCCCTACAAAAAGATATTGACAAAATTGAACGGGTCCAAAGACGGGCTACAAGAATGGTGGAAGGTCTTAAGCATAAAACGTATCAGGAAAGACTTCACGAACTCAATCTCTATAGTCTGGAGGACAGAAGGAAAAGGGGGGACATGATCGAAACATTTAAATATGTCAAAGGGTTAAATAAGGTTCAGGAGGGAAGTGTTTTTAATAGGAAAGTGAACACAAGAACAAGGGGACACAATCTGAAGTTAGTTGGGGGAAAGATCAAAAGCAACATGAGAAAATATTATTTTACTGAAAGAATAGTAGATCCTTGGAACAAACTTTCAGCAGACGTAGTTGGTAAATCCACAGTAACTGAATTTAAACATGCCTGGGATAAATATATATCCATCCTAAGATAAAAATACAGGAAATAGTATAAGGGCAGACTAGATGGGTCATGAGGTCTTCTTCTGCCGTCAGTCTTCTATGTTTTTATATTTGATTGATAACTAGGACGCTGGCAGCAACCCATACCAACCAGCATGGCCAGTCAATGATATTTGCCACACATTTTTAAATGACTGCGTTTCATGTTTAATGAATAAAATATACAACAATAATATTAACACTGTTAATAAAGAAATTAACAACCACAACAACAATGCAGACATTTGGCTATCACCCAGTTTTGTCTACTGTAACTTGGAATGACCTGCCATAAATCCAGAATATGTGATTTAGCCTCCCTTTCTTCATAAACCTTATAATGCAACTGGTAGTACCAGCTTCTTATTTTTCAAAGTCTTCCCCCGCACACACACTTTTTAAAAAAGAAATTCCATATTTTATACCTGACAGATGCTCAAGTAACGAAGCAATATTCTGTGCTATAAGAAGGCATCACTCTGCCGTAAACTCTCCATATTCTGATTTTGCATCTTATTTTTAAACTGATTCTTTTTTCACAAAACAAATTCCCTTGAGGTTAGCAGGTGAACAAGCAACTTGTACCAGAGACTACAGTAAGAGGCCGGGAGAAAATCCAGATTTTTCATTTTGCTCTTCCTTGACAGATAGCGAAAGATCTACCAGCTGTTGTTTTCCCAGTTCTGCTTGAAGTTCCCACTCGAGTTATTCAAGGGCTGCAAATTTGTTAAAAGTTGGAAGGAAAATTCTTCTACTTACAGATCCCTTTTGTATAAAGAGTTCTTCTATCTTTGGTTGCTTGGCAGACTTCGGTTAAGAAAGAAAGTCTGGCTTGAAACCATGAGGTTTCTTTCTTTTTCCAAGCGTGGGTTAAAATCCACTCCAAATCTTTTGCCCATACCGTATACTTCCACTTTCCACTTACCTAGAGAAGTAATGATTAAATGTTTAAAATGAAAATGTCCAAAGATACTTCACCAGAAGAGCCCTTCACTCCTCCACTCAAAACAGAATACCCTGCGAGACTAGACTTTCAATTCTGGGCCTAGAAAGTTTAGAACTAAGACGCCTTAAACAAGATCTAAGTATTGCCCACAAGATCATATGCTGCAACGTCCTGCCTGTCGGTGACTACTTCAGCTTCAACCACAACAACACAAGAGCACACAACAGATTTAAACTTAATATTAACCGCTCCAAACTTGACTGTAAAAAATATGACTTCAGTAACCGAGTTGTCGAAGCGTGGAACTCATTACCGGACTCCATAGTGTCAGCCCCAAACCCCTAACACTTTACCCTTAGATTATCTATGGTTGACCTATCCAGATTCCTAAGAGGTCAGTAAGGGGCGAGTACAAGTGCAATAGAGTGCCTTCCGTCCCCTGTCCTATTGCTCTCCTATATCTCCTATACCTTTCTTCTATTCCTATATTACTTCTTCTATTCTTTCATTGATATGTTCTATTACTTTATCTTCTTTTCTATTATTTCTTAGATATATTTTACTATGAGTATCTCCTCTATAACCTTCATCATGTATTTTATTATGTATATATAGATATATACCCACTAAAACCCTCATTGTGTATTGGACAAAATAAATAAATTAAATAAATTAAAAAATAAATAAATAAGCCAATCTAATTAGTCTACTGCAACTTAGTATGCATCTTCTAACTAGCTAAAGAAAAGCAAATGCAATTAAAATATAAAGTAACATGAAATTGGAAGGGCGGGAGGAACTCAAAATAACATCTGTTGCTCGATTGATATCATGGCAGAGAGAAACTAATTCAATCGGTCCAGAAGAGGGAGACTTCCATCTTTTGGCAAACTATCAGAGGGCTACGAAAACTGCTGCCCACCCCAGCTCCAAATCAAGTTCCCGGGAAGACTATTTGAAAAGATTGTCCCTGGATCCTGCTAGGAACAGAAATGAGAATGAGATGGAGATGGTCCAAATTCAAAATTGTCTCCGTGTCTCAATGCAAGAGATAATCCAATTGATTGAATCTCTTAAAGCAATGATGGAGAACCTTTTTTTCTTTGGGTGCTGAAAGTACGTGTGTGTGTGTGTGCTATTGCCCAAAATTCAATGCCTGGGGATGATGAAAATGGCCTCCCCTGCTCCCGTAGGTCATCTGGAGGTCTGAAACACCATTTCCTAACCTCTGGTGGGCCTGGTGGGCCTGTTTTTAACCCTCCCCAGGATCCAGATGCTTCTATGGAGCCTAGTGATGGCAAAAATGCCCTCCCCAATCACCCCGGAGATGCTCCAGAAGCTGAAAATGTCCTACCAGAGCTTCTGGATAAGCCAAAAATCAGCTTTATTTTATCTATTTTATTTATTTGATTTGTATGCCACCCCTCTCCATGGACTCGGGGCAGCTAACAACAGTGATAAAAACAGCATGTGACAATCCAATACTAAACCCTTATTATAAAATCCTTATTATAAAACCAATCATACATACAAATATACCATGCATAAATTGTAGAAGCCTAGGGGGAAAGAGTATCTCAGTTCCCCCATGCCTGATGGCAGAGGTGGGTTTTAAGGAGCTTACGAAAGGCAAGGAGGTTGGGGGCTATTCTAATCTCTGGGGGGAGTTGGTTCCAGAGGGCCGGGGCTGCCACAGAGAAGGCTCTTCCCCTGGGTTGTTTAGTTGACGGGACCTGGAGAAGGCCACTGGTCGCTGGGATTCGTGCGGCAGAAGGCGGTCCCGGAGATATTCTGGTCCGGTGCCATGAAGGGCTTTATAGGTCATAACCAACACTTTTAATTGTGACCGGAAACTGATCGGCAACCAATGCAGACTGCGGAGTGTTGGTGTGACATGGGCATATTTAGGGAAGCCCATGATTGCTCTCGCAGCTGCATTCTGCACGATCTGAAGTTTCCGAACACTTTTCAAAGGTAGCCCCATGTAGAGAGCATTACAGTAGTCGAGCCTTGAGGTGATGAGGGCATGAGTGACTGTGAGCAGTGAGTCCCGGTCCAGGTAGGGCCGCAACTGGTGCACCAGGCGAACCTGGGCAAACGCCCCCCTCGCCACAGCTGAAAGATGTTTCTCTAATGTGAGCTGTGGATTGAGGAGGACACCCAAGTTGCGGACCCTCTCTGAGGGGGGTTAGTAATTCCCCCCCAGGGTAATGGATGGACAGATGGAATTGTCCTTGGGAAGCAAAACCCTCAGCCACTCCATCTTATCAGGGTTGAGTTTGAGCTTGCTGGCATGCACATGCGCATTGGAACTGAGCTAGGGTAACAGCTTGCATGCCAGCAGATATGGCTCTATGTGACACCTGGGGTGGGCAGCAGGCAGGACGGGGTGAAACATAGTTCCACCGTCGGAAATGAAAATGCGTGCACTGCTCCAGCTGATCCGCAGCTGTCACTTCCTGGATTACTGGTCTCGGCTCGGCTCTCCTTTTTTTCCCTGCGCTCCTTGTTTTTTCCCTCTTTCCTCCTTCCTGGCCTCGGACGAGTTTCCCTCTCTCCTGCCCGACTCCCATCCAGCCTCACACGGCCACCTCCCACCTGTGGTGCAAGCAGAAGGTGTGGGTGGAAGCGGCGCTGGCAGCATTTATGCTTCTGTCAGCACCCGTTCGCCTAGCTACCCAGCCTGAGGCAGTGGGGGGGCGACCCAGGAAGCAGAGTGCAGGAAATGCGAAGCAAATTGTCACCACAGTGAGCAACACTGGTAAGGTTATAAGTCAAGGATGTAACAGTTCACTTGAACGATGATGATCGTTCAAGCCATTCCCACCTGGTCACATGGCCGTCAAGCCACTCCTACCCAGTCACATGGACATTAAGCCATACCCACAAAATAAGCCACACCCACAGTGTGTCAGTAAAAAAAAATTCTGCCCATTACTGCTGCCACCTGGTCGGTCGTGTGCAAATTGCGCAATCTGGCGGCCACTACTGGTGGGCAGTCCCACTTCCCCACTGGTAGCAACCCATGACTGGATCCCGGTAAACATTCACACTTTCATTTTCACATTACATTCAATTGCCGAAGAGTAGGGCATAGCTAAGATGCCACACTCAAAATTTGCTCAAAGGTCAGACCCATTGCATGTTCCTCTATTCTCCTCCAGCCCAGACGTGCTGCAGCATCAAATCCCTTTCATTTATATCATCTCTATTCCAAATATAAGTATTTGTTCGGCTTGCCTGCAATTTCTGCCTCCTGTTATGGTGCTTCAGGTAAATGGAAGACAAAGTCCAATTGTCTTCCGACAATTCTCCCCTAATTGCAAAGGGGGAGAAAAACCAGAAATCCATCTCTCACCTCCCAACCCAGTCTTTTGTTTATACTCTCCCCACCTGTTGACGCTAGCCTTTTATAACATGAATATCACAAGACAAAAAAGGGATGATATTTGCTCTGCCACGATTGGTATAAATGCAGGCTTAGTCTAATGACATTTTAGTTATTCACCTGCACTGCTCTAGATTTAAAAGGTAAGTCTCTCTGAATGAGAACAGGCTAGCTTAGCTTGGTTGCGACCTTGCTAACAATTTCCTGCAAAGGTGGCTATTTTTCATCTCCTGGGGAAGGAAATGCCACAAGGTTGTGGTTCTCCCCCTCCCCCACACCCTCTTTACCCCAAGTATTAGCTCGGAGCAATAATAAAGAACTCACATTGCTTAACTGTAAGCAATATTTTAGCACAATTGAGTGTGTCATTGTGGGCAAGGTTAAAAGCTTCTGAGTTAGCATATAATCCATAGAAGCAAGAGAGGTTATCTCTTCTACTATTCCGGTTCAGTCAGCCTGCTTTCCAATTAGCTATCCAATAACTTTCTTCTTCTTTTTTTATGATTCCAGTAGAATCGTTATGTATTTATTTATATATTTATTGCTGAATTTAGATCCTAGTTAATGGCGCCACAGATTCCAAAATGCTTGGCAGGGCTTTAAAAAACAAACAAAATAGTGCATCGAACTGTAAAGTAATTAAGTAGAGCCTTGGTGCTGCAGCGGTTAGAGTGAAGTACAGTGATACCTCATCTTACAAACACCTCATCATACAAACTTTTTGAGATACAAACCCGCAGTTTAAGATTTTGTTGCCTCTTCTTACAAACTATTTTCACCTTACAAACCCACTGCCACCGCTGGGATGCCCCGCCTCCAGACTTCCATTGCCAGCGAAGCACCGTTTTTGTGCTGCTGGGACAACCCTGAGGCTCCCCTCCATGGGAAACCCCACCTCCAGACTTCCGTGTTTTTGTGATGCTGCAGGAAATCGCAGCAGGGGAATCCCAGCTTTGCAAAAACAGGAACTTCACTGGCAATGGAAGTCCGGAGATGGGGTTTCCCAGTGAGGGGAGCCTCAGTGAAATCGCAGCATCACAAAAACACAGAGGTCCGGAGGTGGGGTTTTGAGGACTTCGGTGTTTTTGTGATGCTGCAATTTCACTGATGCTCCCTTCGCTGGGAAACCCCACCTCCGGACTTCTGTTCCCAACGAAGCACTCGTTTTTGCGATGCTGGGATTCCCCTACTGGGATTCCCCTGCAGCATTGCAAAAACACAGAAGTCTGGAGGTGGGGTTTCCCATGGAGGGGAGCCTCATGGGAATCCCAGCAGCGCAAAAATGGGCGCTTCGGCTGGCAAAAGGGGTGAATTTTGGGCTTGCACGCATTAATCACTTTTCCATTGATTCCTATGGGAAACATTGTTTCGTCTTACAAACCTTTCACCTCATCCCGGAACCAATTAAGTTTGAAAGACAAGGTATCACTGTATTGCAAGCAGCCAGCAGTTTGACAGATCGAATCTCAGTAGATTCAAGGTTGATTCAGCCTTCCATCCTTCCAAGGTAGGTAAAATGAGGACCCAGATTGTTGAGGGCAATACATTTACTCTCTGTAAACCGCTTAGAGAGGGCTGTAAAGCACTGTTAAGCGGTATGTAAGTCTCAATGCTATTGCTATTGCATAATTGCATATTTCACAATGCTCAGCTAGCATCTTGGTCTTGATGTTGAATTTTCTCCCTGAGTTTTCAGTGGCTCATTTTGAGGATTACAGTCAAAGATGGGATCCAGCCAGTTTGGACCGGTTTGGATGAACTGGTAGTGGAAATTTTGAGTAGTTCGAAGAACTGGCAAATATTACTTCTGGCTGGCCCCACCTTCCCACCCCCGCCATTCCCTATCCCAATGAAGGAGAATCTATGGCATGGGTGCTACAGTGGCACGCAGAGCCATATCTGCTGGAACGCAAGCTGTTGCCCTAGATCAGCTCCAATGTGCATGTGTTTGTGAGCCAGCTGATTTTTGGCTTGCACAGAAACTCTGGGAGGATGTTTTTGGCTTCCAGAGAGCATCCAGGGGGATGGGGAGGGCATTTTTACCCTCTCCTGGCTCCAGTGAAGCCTTTGGAGCCTGGGGAAGGTAAATCACGTGCTTACTGGGCCCACCAGAAGTTGGGAAACAGGCCATTTCTGGTCTCCAGAGGGCTTCCTGGGGACAGGGAAAGCTGTTTTTGCTCTTCCCAGGCATTGAATTATGGGTGTGGGCACTCGCTCATGCACAATAGTGCACATCTTTCGGCACCCAAGGAAAAAAAGGTTCACCATCACTGCTCTATCCTATAATCCCTTGTTTTTTAGGTCAACTGATTCACATGGCAGTTCAGATTGCAGTGCCTCAGCTGGGTTAAATAAAAGCTCAACTCACCAGCACTGACACAAAAGGTTATTTATTATTATTATTTGCTATTTATTAGATTTGCATGCCGCCCCTCTCCGAAGACTCGGAGCGGCTCACAATAAGAATACAAAATACAAATCCAATGATTAAAACAGCAAAACAGTTAAAACCCTTGATTAAAAAACACTCATACAACCCAAACAAACCATACATAAAACGGAGCGGCCAAGGGTAATCAATTTCCCCATGCCTGGTGGCAAAGGAGTTTGAGAAAGGCAAGGAGGGTGGGCACAGTCCTAATCTCCGGGGGGGAGTTGATTCCAAAGGATCAGGGCTGCCACAGAGAAAGTTCTTCCTCAAAGATGGTCTTTGAGTGCTGCAAGCATACTCTCATAGATCCAGTAGGAAAAGATTTGGAATCCAACCACTGATTAGAGTAAATCAATATGTTTACCAACAACAAGGGTGTCAAATTCAGACTTGACAAAGAGCAGGGTGATGTCAGTGGTCCACATCTGGCTCAGTTGGTCACAGATTTTGAGGCGGATGAGCTGGGTCCATCTTGGTATTCTAGGCCAGTGTGCTTGCCAGCTGAGTCTGAGAATGAGAGTGAAGGGGAGTTGGAACCTATGGAACCTGGGGGACTTGTGGAATCTGGGGGACCACCAGAGACTGTAGAAACCCCAGCTATGGTAGCATCTGAGTCTGAGATGAGAGGGACATTGGGGATCAGGAACCCCTATTAGATGCAAGAGTAAGGAGGTTCAGAATCAGACATGAATATCGCTAAAGACAGGGGTCTAGACATTGAATAGCTCTGTGGGACTTTGGGCCACTCTTTGACAGCATAAAAAGAAAGTCTGATGGGAAAGAGTGTGTGGCAAGACAATGATCCAAAAATGGAGAACAAAGATTGGAAGCTGAAAACCTTATCTAATTTTCCTGGATTCTGAAAAGCTGCTTTTGATGGGAGCTAGAAAAAACTATATCGGAGCAGAGTGAGTAACTTGTCAAAGCCAAAAAATAATGACTGAGAATTTATGATCCTATCTTGGTTGGCATCCCGAACTTTGCTGATAGCAGCTGAATTGGCAGTCAGCTTCACATTCCTATGAACTCATATGTGTTTTAATAGCATGTTACTTTATAAAGAGTCTTGTTTAAGGTTGCTTATGAATACGAGTTTTAATCGCGGATTAATTACTGATAATTGGCCTGGCTGGACAGAACACAGGGTAATATTTTGGGGGAGGGGGGGTTAGGTGTTTGAGTAATATCAAGCACTTAACTAAGATGCTATGGTGGCATCAATGACATCTTAAATGCCATTTGTCTGGCATTAGGCTAAGACTATAGAAGCATTCCCACCAAACAAGCTTTCTACAGACCACTATAACAAGCTTTCTCCTGACCAATTTCCCCTTCTTCAACTTTTGTCTTACCTTGAGTATTGCTATTCTGAGAAAGCCAAATGCCTGTCAATCAAAAGCACAGGAGAGGACCAGAATGAACCCAAGGGAGCAGTCAAATGCATCATCAGTCTCAAGTCCCTTTATGTACACATGAGACCTACATCAGCCCAACTTCAATTCCATCAACCAATTTGCCTTTACCGTTAGTAGTTCAGATTCTTGTAGAGAGTTTACTGCTTGCAATAATATATTATTCAGTTGAGCTGCCTGGTTTTCCTGAATTTCTTTAGCACTTGAGGAAAAGGAGATGCAAAACCTGAGTATTACAATCCAAAGGGTTGATTGTGTACTCTTTTACTGTACAAGAGATGGAAGCTGCCAACATTATCATGAAACTCCCAGATGGAGATAAAAAGAGTGAGAATACTATTTGTTTGTTTGAATTGATAAGCAACAGCAAACAATAGCGCTGTTCTGGTACAAGCTCAACTTTTCCCAGTCAGATAACTCAGCACAATGAAATATCACAGATCATTTTATTACAGGCATTCTCACAATAACTCACAGTTATGATGCGATTCTTCTGTAGTATAATCTTTCCAATTGAGCTGGTAAAAAGAGGTTGAATTGACCCAGGCTCTAGGTGGAGCATCTACATGCTGGCTGACTTAGTGAAAGAGTGAAGACAAAGACCCTCTGGAATGTTCTCTCCAATTATCCCTCATCCCGAGTCAGAGCCAATAGGAATACACAAATGTGGTCACATGTGGAACTACATTACCCAGAGTGCAATTTCACTATATTTCCCTTAATGCAATATCTTAAAGAAACATGCCTAAATACAGTCCAACTATCTCTGTCTCTGGGGACAGCACAAGCACAATAAAGAATCAAGGCCATTTCTGGCCTCCAGGGAGCCTCTGGGGGATGGGGGAAGCTATTTTCCCAAGGCATTGAATTATGGGTGTGGGCACGCATGTACTTTCGACACCCGAGGAAAAAAAGGTTTGCCATCACTGTCCTATTCTATCTTTTCTGACTCTCAATGTTGAGAAATGGCAGTAGCTTTATGGGGAATATGATTAAAGCCAAAAGTTGAAGAAGCTGTTGTCTTATGGCACTCTTGCATGGCTTGATGGTTAGATATATTTATTTTAATGTTTTACTGGAGCCAACTTTGGTTTTCCTTGGAATGGAAGACGTTTACTCAGCCTCTTAAATATCAATGCAATGACCTCTTGGGCCTCCAGTTTTTCTGCTATGAGAATTTTTCTTTCCATTTTTAAAGGCAAATATTCTTTAACCTTAGTGCAAATCAAATACAGCAATAATTCACTCTGAAAAGGGAAATTATTACTCAAGCTGTTCTGAGAAAGAAATTCTCAAGAGGAGGCTTGGGGGAAGGGGAGAGACTTGGATAATATGCGTAGTTAAGTTGCTCACACTTCACAAGGCACATAAAAATTCAGATACATCTCTTTTTTTTAATCCTCCACCCCCCCACCCCATGAGTAACACAAAGATTCTAACTCAGGCTTAAAATATCGACAGCTCTTAGCAAAAGAAGCCATTTCAATATGAGACAAAGAAATGTAAATCACCACTTTAAGAATGAATTTGGAGTAGTTTAGGGAATCGAGTCATATTATGGATAGAAGTATGAGAGGTCCTTGATGCTGCCTGCAATTTGTATTTCCATTGCTGTCATATTGCCACTGGTTTTCTTCGCCATTCTGATTCAATTGGAAGCTCAGGTATAATATAGGTAGCACCTGGCTTGATAGTGTTGTGATTCAGCCTGAGGCTCCTCAGGGACTGCTGGATCTCTGCCGGATCCATGCCCAGAGGAGGAGGACAGTGAACAGGAGGGGGAGGACCAGGCAGACGGGGGAGAGGAATGTCAGGAAGAGAAGGAGGGAGAGCAGCCTGAGACCCCCAGGGGGGGCTCTCCCCAGCTAGTAGCCTGGATTCATTGGATGAAGACGCACAGGCTATAATAGACATGAGGCAGCGACGTGCAGCTCAAAGATGGGGCCAATTAGAAAGGTATTTCCATCCCTGAATTGGCAACAGCTGGGTTTGGGTGTGGTTCTCCTCAGCAGGGTTGAAAAGGCAGGCCCGCCCTTACAGTCTTGTGGAGAGTTATCAACTGGGAGTCCTGTGACTTTGCTTCGATTCTCGGCGTCTCTGATCTTGGCTTGTGGCCTAGAAGTCTGGAAGACTTGGGGGAGGCGTGGGTTTTATTATCTCCAGCGTTGTTTTTGCCAGCAAGAATCCTGTTTTATTGCCTGGCCTTCGTGAAACCTCTGTGAAGCTTCATAGTGTTCCTGTCTGTAAGAACAGTTTTTGTTACCTGTGTTTGCTTTGAATTATATAAACTGCCTTTGCTTTTTACCAGTGTGTCTGACTACTCTTTTTGGTTGGTGTTGGCGTCTGGAGGGACCCAGACAGAACAGATAGTAGTAACCGTGAGAAAGTTCTTGGACACCTAGTGGAAAACTGCTGAAATATGAGTGTGCTGCAGCTGCCTAAAAACAATACCTTAACAGAACAATATGCCACCTTAATAGAATAAAAGAATTGGAAGGGATCTTGGAGGTCTTCTAGTCCAATCCCCTACTCATGCAGGTAACCCTACACCACTTCAGACAAATGGTTATCCAGTCTCTTATTAAAAGCTTCCAGTGTTGGAGCATTCACAACTTCTAGAGGAATGTTGTTCCACTGATTAATAGTTCTTATTGTCAGGAAATTTCTCTTTAGTTCTAAGTTGCTTCTCTTCTTGATTAGTTTCCACCCATAGCTTCTTGTCCTGCCTTCAAGTGCTTTGGAGAATAGCTTGACTCCCTTTTAGTGGCAGCCCCTGAGATATTGGAACCCTGCTATCATGTCACCTCTAGTTCTTCTTTTCATAAGACTAGACATGCCCAATTCCAGCAACTCATCTTTAATGAGACCACATTTGGAATACTGTGTTCAGCTCTGGAGACCTCACCTACAAAAAGATATTGACAAAATTGAATGGGTCCAAAGACGGGCTACAAGAATGGTGGAAGGTCTTAAGCATAAAACTTATCAGGAAAGACTTAATGGACTCAATCTGTATAGTCTGGAGGACAGAAGGAAAAGGGGGGACATGATCGAAACATTTAAATATGTCAAAGGGTTAAATAAGGTTCAGGAGGGAAGTGTTTTTAATAGGAAAGTGAACACAAGAACAAGGGGATACAATCTGAAGTTAGTTGGGGGAAAGATCAAAAGCAATGTGAGGAAATATTATTTCACTGAAAGAGTAGTAGATCCTTGGAACAAACTTCCAGCAGACATGGTTGGTAAACCCACAGTAACTGAATTTAAACATGCCTGGGATAAACATATATCCATCCTAAGATAAAACACAGGAAATAGTATAAGGGCAGACTAGATGGACCATGAGGTCTTTTTCTGCCGTCAGTCTTCTATGTTTCTATGTTTCTAAGACGGACTAGGGGAGACATGATAGCAGGGCTCCAACATCTCAGTGGTTGCCACAAAGAAAAGGAAGTCAACCTATTCTCCAAAGCACCTGAGGATAGAACAAGAAGCCATGGATGGAAACTAATCAAGGAGACAAGCAACTTAGAACTAAGGTGAAGTTTCCTGG
>NC_091956.1:17573393-17770893 GCF_031021105.1 Erythrolamprus reginae | reverse complement strand
CATAACAAGATCTGAATGAATGAAATATTCTCATGAAATACTTCGTTCTGTACAAAGTTGAATGTGCACAACTGCATGTGAAATTGATTGTCAATCAGTGTTGCATCCTAAGTGGGCAGTTTGATTTCACAGAAGTTTGATTTACTTGGAGTTATATCGTGTTTCCTTTATTTTTTTGAGCAGTGTATTTCGTGTCTGAATCTGAATTCAGTGTTGACTGAAGACCAAAGAGGTGCCTTATCGTTGGGATTTGAAACCCAAACAATTTTCCTTCCTGCAACAGTAATATAAGGGTTTTTTTTAAAAAAAGCCTGGAGCAATCAAATATTTGTTGTTCTCCAAAGGATTACAATTTTCTTGGCCTTTGCTTCTTTTTATACCTTTTTCCTGATGTCAGTTTATAGCTCTTCACCTTCTGAGAGATTCTCGTGCCAATGAAGCTCATTAATCTTCCATCTCAAGGATCTCCTGCTGTCCAATTAAACTCACTGGCAGGGTATTAACTACCCAAACCCCAGGGGATGCTTCTCTTTCACCAACCTGGTGGCAATTATTGTCTTCATTTTAACATTGTGCCTGCCAGAGATTGATTCCACTTGTTAAATGATGATCAGTAGAACTAAAAAAAAAAAAAAACAACCCTCAAAAAGTGTTATTGAGGTGTGTACTGGTATATGGACATCCCTTGGGTATTCTCTCTCTCTCTCTTTCCTTTCATCTTCCTTCTTTCCCTTTTTCCCTTTTCTCTTTTTCTTTCACTTTATTCTATCTATCTATCTATCTATCTATCTATCTATCTATCTATCTATCTATCTATCTATCTATCTATCTATCTATCTATCTTTTATGTATCTTTGCCATAGAGTTATTTAAGCCGTTAAAAAACTAGTGGTTTTCTCCACTTAATTTCTATAAGATTAGTCTTTCATCAGTTCTGAAACTGCTGTCAATCAACCTCATTGGGCAGTTCCAAATTCTAGTTTTCAGAGACTAAAACTAATTTTTCCTTTTAATCTGGGGCACCATTTTACAGTGTTTCTCCTCCTACCTCTCTGGTCATTCGCAGTCGGTGTTAGTGGGGAGACAGAGGTCCACCCCTAGACCCCCACTTTGTGGGGTACCCGAGGGGTCTGTCTTCTCCCATCTACTATTTAACATTTACATGAAACCACTAGGTGAGATCATACAATGGCACAGGGGACGGTATCATCAATATGCTGATGATACCCAATTAGAGAGAGAGAGAGAGAGAGAGAGAGAAGGGAAGAACAATAGCAATAGAACTTAGACTTTATAGCCCTTTCTAAGCAGTTTACAGAGTTAGCATCTTGCCCCCAACAAACTGGGTCCTCATTTTACTGACATTGGAAGGATAGAAGACAGAATCAACATTCAGCTCTTGAACTGCTGGCAGTCAGCAGAATAAGCCTGTGATACTACATTCTAAGCACTGGGAAGGAGGGAAGGCAGGAAGGGAGGGAGGGATAAAGAGAAAGATGGGAAGGGCAATAGCACTTAGACTTATATACCCCTTTGCAGTTCTTTACAGCCTCTCTAAGCAGTTCACAGAGCCAGCCTAATGGCCTCAACAATCTGAGTCCTCATTTTACCCACCTCAGAAAGTTGGAAGGCTGAGTCAACCTTGAATCAGTCCTATTATCAGCATTAAGGGTTACTTACCACAAATAACATAGCATTTTAACTGTGATCAATTAAACCAACCCTATGTTGCTTCCTTTTATTTCTAACAGTCTTAATATTTAGTCAATACACATAATGTAGTACAATTTGATTTTTAAAATTTCTTCCTTGTTCCCTCCCATAAGTCTTTGCAATGTTTCAATAAGCCTTTTTTGTTTTCCATATATTCACTTTTGTTTCTTTGTATCCAGTGATACAACCTTGTCTGTGTCATTTTGATAGTTTGTCAATGATAGATCTACTTTCAATGACATTTCTGTCTTATCAAGTAAACCTTTGAAGATTCAGCATTCTCAATATGATTAAGATATTACAGTGAATATGAAGTGGCTTTTTTTCCTTGTAACTGTTTGTTTCATTGTCAGGTCAACCATTCAGCAGCTGGTCATGAGAAAAGCTAGACCTTTCTAAAGATAGAGAATAAAATTAGAAACTTCTTAAAGAGATACATAAAAGTTATTTCACAAATTACCACTTATAAGTTCAGAACACTTCCTTGCAAACAATCCATTGGGGAAAAATACATGAATTGACCTCAATTGTTCTGATCTAAAAACACCTGCATGATAACAGTTTAACACCAAATCCTGTCTAATGAAACCATGTGAACCTATGCTATATATCAGCATGCTGCAGTAAATTTCACAATTACAGTATTTCTAAATATACATTATTATCCCACTTCAATGATCGTAAAAAGAGATGCAATAGAAAGAAATCTTAAATAATATAGACACAGATCAAATATAAAATTTTGCAGACCAACAAATTAACAGAAGACAGTAAAGATGCCTTTATGTCTATTTTATTGAGCTATATATTTATTTAATTCATATACTCAGCAAGAATGAACACAGTGCAATGTTTTAGCCCAGTTATAGCATAGTCTTTTTGAGTTAGAAGAATTTTGAATGCCATGCCACTTGAGTACTCCAAAATAGTCCCATTACAGAAATCAAGCTTGAAAGTTAATGTTGTGTCTACAGCACAGTTAGATATAACTAACTGCCCCTATTCCTTGGGCGGGAAAATACAGAAATTGGATTGGTTGGCTCAGCCTGGCAGCAAGAATATAAATAGCTGCCAGGCATGGCCATCTTGTTGTTGTATCTCTTGTTCCAATAGCAATCGTTGCCTATAACCTTGTTCTAATAAATAGTTGAACCGTTTCCAGTCTACGCTGAATCATTACTAAACAGATATAACATTGGCGACGAGATAGAGACTTACCTTTGGGGGTACCTAGGTAAGGCCATCATTCCTTGCCAAATTTTGCCACCTCATGTGCCCTGCCACTACCGGGGAGTCCAGCAGCAACCATTGCTCTTCCCCCCCCCCCGTTTGTATCACATGGCTGCCGCTAGCAAAGGGAACTCTTACCGGGCCTGAGCTGCCCACACCAGGGACTTTCCTATTCCCCTGAGTCATCCACTGATTGCCACCAAGCTTTTGAGCCGCCACCACAGCCGCTGTCCTTGTGCGAGCCCAGAGATAGCCACCGGGCCTCTCAGCTGCTCGGCGGCTTCTCCCTCGAGGCCGAAAGTTTTAAGTACACCACTATTTTATCATTTACTTCTACAAGAGGATAACCATCACCTAATGGTTATATAAATCCTTCAGGCCATTCTTTTAGTCCATTAAGAAATACCACACTCAATAGTAGTAACTATTTTGGAGGCCTAGTGGACAGTCACTTAAAAAAAGAAAGCCATCACAATTCTAGGATGCATTAACAGAGGGATAGACTCAAGATAAAGTGAAGTGTTAATACCACTTTAAAAAGCCTTTGTAAGTCCACATTTGGAATATTGCATTCAGCAATTGGTTTCCACAATGTGAAAAAGAGGTTGAGACGCTAGAAAGAGTGCAGAGAAGAGCAACAAATATGATTAGAGGACTGGAGGCTAAAACATATAAAGAACAGTTGCTGAATTTGGGCATGTGTAGTCTTATGAAAAGAAGAACTAGGGGAGACATGATAGCAGTCTTCAAACATAGAGCGCTGGTGAGACCCCATTTGGAATACGGTGTTCAGTTCTGGAGACTTCACCTACAAAAAGATATTGATAAAATTAAACGGGTCCAAAGACGGGCTACAAAAATGGTGGAAAGTCTTAAGCATAACATTTCTCAGGAAAGACTTAATGAATTCAATCTGTATAGTCTGGAGAACAGAAGGGAAAGGGAGGACATGATCAAAACATTTAAATATGTTAAATAAGGTTCAGGAGGGAAGTGTTTTTAATAGGAAAGTGAACACAAGAACAAGGGGGCCCTATCTGCGGTGAGTTGGGGGAAAGATAAGAAGCAACATGAGAAAATATTATTTTACTGAAAGAGTAGTGGATGCTTGAAACAAAACTGCCAGCAGACTTAGTTGGTAAATCAACAGGAACTGAATTTAAACATGTTTCTTCTTCTTCTTCTTCTTCTTCTTCTTCTTCTTCTTCTTCTTCTTCTTCTTCTTCTTCTTCTTCTTCAGTGGATTTCAAGCTGGCTGAAGCATAGACATCAGAGAGTTATTGTTAATGGCGAGTATTCTGAGCAGAGTCAGGTTACAAGCGGTGTGCCACAAGGGTCTGTTCTGGGTCCTATTCTTTTTAATATGTTTCTGAGTGACATAGGGGAAGGTTTGGTAGGGAAGGTTTGCCTATTTGCCGATGACTCTAAAGTGTGCAATAGGGTTGATATTCCTGGAGGGGTCTGTAATATGGTAAATGATTTAGCGTTACTAGATAAATGGTCAAAGCAATGGAAACTGCAGTTTAATGTTTCCAAATGTAAAATAATGCACTTGTGGAAAAGGAATCCTAAATCTGAGTATTGCATTGGCAGTTCTGTGTTAGCAAAAACTTCAGAAGAGAAGGATTTAGGGGTAGTGATTTCTGACAGTCTCAAAATGGGTGAACAGTGTGGTCGGGCGGTAGGAAAGGCAAGTAGGATGCTTGGCTGCATAGCTAGGGGTATAACAAGCAGGAAGAGGGAGATTGTGATCCCCTTATATAGAGCGCTGGTGAGACCACATTTGGAGTACTGTGTTCAGTTCTGGAGACCTCACCTACAAAAAGATATTGACAAAATTGAACGGGTCCAAAGATGGGCTACAAGAATGGTGGAAAGTCTTAAGTATAAAACGTATCAGGAAAGACTGAATGAACTCAATCTGTATAGTCTGGAAGACAGAAGGAAAAGGGGGGACATGATTGAAACATTTAAATATGTTAAAGGGTTAAATAGGGTTCAGGAGGGAAGTGTTTTTAACAGGAAAGTGAACACAAGAACAAGGGGACACAATCTGAAGTTAGTTGGGGGAAAGATCAAAGGCAACATGAGAAAATATTATTTTACTGAAAGAGTAGTAGATCCTTGGAACAAACTTCCAGCAGACGTGGTTGGGAAATCCACAGTAACTGAATTTAAACATGCCTGGGATAAACATATATCCATCCTAAGATAAAATACAGGAAATATTAAAAGGGCAGACTGGATGGACCAAGAGGTCTTTTTCTGCCGTCAGTCTTCTATGTTTCTATGTTTCTATATTTCTTCTCCTTCTCCTTCTCCTTCTCCTCCTCCTCCTCCTCCTCCTTCCTGTTCTCCCCCTCCTCCTCCCTCCTCCTTCTACTCCTCCTTTTTTTCCTTCTCCCCCTCCTCTTCCTCCTCTGTACAAGAGATTGACAATCACAAAAAAGAGAACATTTGAGAGCATCACCAAATTTCATAATCAACATTGTACCAGTTTGGATTCTGTGTATTTCTGTACCTTTTTTTCTTACCCATATATTTAATATCTGAGCTTGTTCTGATTATATAAGTCCTGCCCTTCATAGACTGATTATTTCTTTTTCTTGATCGTTCTGTGGTATGACCAGCAAAGCCCAAGAATTTACATGGGAGGGTCTTTCTACAAGAGATACCAATCTATGCAGAACTTGATATGGATGCTGTTCTGTCAGTTTAATGTAGCAAAAGAGTGAAGTGTTTTAAAGCACAGATTTTTACGCAGTTCAAAACAAATGCATCACAAGTATAAATTTGAGCATCGATAGGAATAACACCAATAAATTGCAGAGACTGGGAAGATCTTTATAGTCTGCTGAAATGCCTTGCCCTGAGGATTTTATATAGTTCACAGATCCATCATTTGTTGAAAGGTGATCATAAATTTGCCATTACAAGCAGCATCCTTTCTCCAAAATTGGATGTGGTTGAAGTTGAATCACTTACTATTTCTCAGAGAAGCATACATTCTAACTCTATGGGGAAATAGAAGAAGATAGATGGGAGATAGAGATAGATAGATAGATAGATAGATAGATAGATAGATAGATAGATAGATAGATAGATAGATAGGCAGGCAAGCAGACAGAGATGATAGGTAGATAAATAAATAGATGATAGATGGCAGATAAATAGATAGATAGATAGATAGATAGATAGATAGACAGATAGACAGACAGACAGACAGACAGACAGACAGACAGACGGACAGAGATGATAGGTAGATAAATAAATAGATGATAGATGGCAGATAAATAGATAGATAGATAGATAGATAGATAGATAGATAGACAGACAGACAGACAGACAGACAGACAGACAGACAGACAGACAGACAGACAGACAGACAGACACTGTAGATATAGAAACAGAGAGCTAGTGAGACAGAGAGATAGCAACGTAGGCTTATATACTGCTTTACAGTGCTTTAGACCTCTCTTAGTGGTTTACGGAGTCAGCATATTGCCTGCAACAATTTGGTTTTTCATCTTTACACTAATACGATTTAAAAACTTTCATTACCATTCATTCAGCAAAACATACTACTACACTCGTCGCCCAGGGGGCTAGAATCCAATGGCCCCAAGCCTGGTGGCATAAATAGGTCTTTAAGCTTTTATGGAAGGCGAGGAGGGTGGGGGCAGTGCGAATATCTGGGGGGTAGCTGATTCCAGAGGGCCGGGGCCACCACAGAAGAGGCTCTTCCCCTAGGCCCAGCCAAATGATATTGTCTAGTAACAGGACCTGGAGAAGGCCAACTCTGTGGGACCTGACCGGACGCTGTGCTTCATGTGGCAGAAGGCTGTCCCGGAGATAATCTGGCCCGATGCCATGTAGGGCTTTATCGGTCATAACCAACACTTTGAATTGTGTCCAGAAACTAATCGGCAGCCAATGCAGTCCATGGAGTGATGGAAAAATATGGGTATGCCTTGGATATCTATCTTTCTCTGTTTTCAAAATGAAGACAATTCAATTTTGATGAACCTCAAGTTGAGTTGGATATTTGAATCATAGCAGAGCACTCACCAAGTTGGCATCTAAATAAGAGGACATGTATTCAGTAGAAGTAGCTTAACTACTGAATCAAAGGCTTTACAGAAGTCTGCGTAAGTTGCTTCTATTGCTTTGCCCTGATCGAGTTGTGTCATCCATATGTTTTTGCAGTGTAGAAGTTATAGATTACAGGATGATTTTTTTTTTCTGAAACCAAATTGTTTATTAGCGATAGGTTTTTGGTCTCTAAGTAATGGATTGATTAATGACTTGATTCCATGTCCTTGCAGGTGATGCAACATACAGAGATTGGTCTGTAAAAGTCAAAAGTTTTATACGATCTGAAGAGAAACCAGAGTAATGTTTACAAAATCACATTGTCGGCCGCTTATAAAGAAAACTATTACAAACTTTTTTACAGGTGGTACATGCCCCCACTTAGACTGGCAAAGATTTACCCAAAACTAAAAGAAACTTGCTGAAAATGCAAGAAACAGTCAGGTACCTTTTTTCACATGTGGTGGTCCTGTCCTAAAATCCAAAGTATATAGAAAACTACTCATAAATGGCTCATAGAAATTGTGGAGGAAGAAATTGAATATAAACCAGAAAGTATGCCTTTGGGAGTCTGGAAACAACATTATTCGAGACAAAAGCTCTATCTCATGATGCATATAATCACTGCTGTTAGAATATCAATAGCCCAAATGTGGAAAATGGAACAAACCCCGTCCGCAGACTTAATCATTGAGAAAATCTATAGATGTGCTGAAATGGATGAAATGACGAACGCAATCAAAGGAACAAGAATTAAAGAAACCAAAGAGATATGGAAAATATGGTACGAATGGATCCACAATAAAAATAAAAAATTGTAATACAAGCTATAGGTGTACAGAGTTAGGATTTAACCATAACAATATATTGCACGTTACTAACTTTTTGAATTATATTGGGTTTACTAAACACATAGAGCCATGATATCTAATATTAATATGTAAAAAAGATACGGAATTGGATCTGTAAAAGGGGAGAGAGCTGGTCCTGAAAGATTTTTCAAAGATTAAGCTTAGAGGTTCATCTATAGAAGTGGAAAGATTTTTTAAGACATAGGCACATGGTCCATCATTCCGATAGATAGAGATGAACAGCTTGGATTAAAAAGATGTGAAACAGTCAGTTACCGTAGCTTTGCTTTTTCAGAAGTGGGGAGTAGTAGTGTTGTTTTGTGAATTAGCTTTCGGGTGAGAATGCTTTTCAAAGATTTTGCCAAAAAAAGGAGCACCATTTGAAGCTTTGCCTATGCCCTGGCAATTAAAATGGAATATTTCATTGATTAATTGTGTGTTGAGCACTGTGTGCAATTTAACAACATCACACTTTTAATTGGAATGTTTACCTTTGGAATTGAATCTGGGAAGATGTAAAAAAAAATGTTGCATTCTTAGAGAAGCAGCCCAAGCTGTGGAAATTGGTGCACATATATAAAAGCTGGGAGATTTGTCAGGTTTGGTAGTTAATGAAAGAATTGTTCGTTAATATTAGGAAACTGGAGGACATTTTGTAAATAGATGATCTCCATTGTTTGTGCACGTTTACAATATTCATTCGAGCTAAATGTACAATAAGTTCTACATGTCAACAGGAAATGGCTGTTTGTTTTTTGTAATTGGTATCAGTGATTGTCAAAATCACGAAACCCCCATCCTCTGAACATCTGTGAATATCTTTATTTAATTGTATTTCAATTGTATTATATATGTGTACTAGCTGATAACCTGGCATTGCCCAGTTATTTATTTATCCCAATCCTGTATGATAAAACAGGGAACAGTCTTTGAAGTGATTATTTTCATTAGCAGGCACATCCCCTGAGCTGAGGGCCAAGGGCAGGGGTAGGCAAAGTTGACTCTTCTGTGACATGTGCACTTCAACTCCCAGAATTCCCAATCTAGCATGATTGGGTCAGGAATTCTGGGAATTGAAGTCCACAAGTCATAGAAGAGCCAACATTGCCTACCCATGGCCTAGGGGGTGGGAGTTGGAAACTACCATTCCCAGCAGGTTGGAGATGTATATGAGTCAGGCACACACACACACACACACCAATGATTGCTAGGGGTGTCTTACCCCACCCCCCAAGTATTTGTTTACAAATAGTAAGTTATCTGTTTACCAAATTTGGTTGAAATTACTCGAGGCGTTCCAGAACTATGCTATACAGAACTATACACACACAGCCTTTCTTATATATGTATGTATATATAATTCCAACTGTATTATCTCTCTCTCTCTCTCTATCTATCCATCTATCCATCTATCCATCTATCCATCTATCCATCTACCATCTATCCATCTATCCATCTATCCATCTATCCATCTATCCATCTATCCATCTATCCATCCATCCATCCATCCATCCATCCATCCATCCATCCATCCATCCATCCATCCATCCATCCATCCATCTATCTATCTATCTATCTATCTATCTATCTATCTATCTATCTGTAACTTAAAGTGGCAAACACACCCAATACTCCTTATTTTCCCCATAATAACCTTGTGAAATGAGTTTGGCTGAGAAAGAGTGACTGGTCACTCTCCAAAGTTTTTATAGCTAAGGCAGGACTAGAATCAGGGGTGGGCTACTGCCTGGACAGGGGGGAATGCAGTGGGGTAGAGAAAATGGAGCTCCACCCAGAGCACCCAATTTGCACTGAAAAATGTTGAAAGAAAATGCAGGGCGTCCTGCGTAAGCCACGCCCACATTGTGGTAGTAAACATTTTGGTAGCCCTTCACATACTAGAACTCACTGTCTCCAAAGTCACCTAGCCAGCTTTCATGCCAAACATGGGATTAGACAATATAGCCACTAAGCCAGCACTTTAACAACTATACCAAACTGGCTCTTATTATTCTATTTAATTTCCTTCATGTTTTGATGTGTACCCACATAAATTGTGTTCCACTAGCCTATTAAGGTACATTTCTCAAAATGAAACAATTAAATGGATGGTTTTGTAAGGTTAGCAAAACAGAGAAATGTGAAAATATCTATCACATAAACATCCTTAAATGAAGCCTCTTCTGGTATTGTTTTAAAGGATAGTATAGTTAGAATGTGTAGGCTGATAATCTTATATATGTAAAAGCAAAATACCACTCACACATCATCACGAACTCTCCAGAATTGCAAAGCCTACAATCTTGAAACTAGGCATGTATGTTCCTTTTGGCTTTTAGGTGCTCGCTAAGAAAGGGTTTTTCAAAATGACCATCAGATGATTAATTATTTCTTATATTATTATTAACATGCTCTGATGCTAAGGAGTTAGATGTTCTTCTCCCCCTTCCCACCTTAAAAGAACTCTGTTACAACTGCCAACTGGGCGTGGCCAGTGTGTGACTCATCTGACCTGCAGGCTGGGAGTTTAGACATTCTACTCCATGCTAAAAGTTCAGTTTTGTAGTGAAGAATGTGTATCCAGCTACTAGTGAATTATATTTCTAATCGGAGCAATAGTACAAATAAATTTAGCTGTCCAAACTGAGTAGAGAATAGGAATCCAAGAGAATAGGAATCCTTCAGAGAATATGTCAATCTAGACTCAATAATCCTTGCCAAAGATGTTTAAAAGCTAAATCATGCCAAGAAGACCAATCCTGTGTAATCTGGGCTAATGAGAGGTTTCACTGCTCAGCCAAGCAACTTCATCAGTTAGAACAAAATTAGTTAAGCTGAGTCAGAAAGTCCTTGGAATGTATCGGAACTTGACAAATCAGCTTCAGGGTTTTTTTCCACAAAACAACTTGCAAATATGTCAATCATCCAGATGGAGCACCCACAACTTCTGAACGCAAGTTGTTCCACTGTCTGATGGTTCTCACCATCAGTATTTTTCTCCTTAGTTCTGGATTGCTTCTCTCCTTGATTAGTTTCCATCCATTGATTCTTATCCTGCTTTCTGGTGCTTTGTAGAATCTTCTTTGTAGTTATCTTATTTATGTATGTATTTATTTTATTTATTTATTAGATTTGTATGCCGCCCCTCTCTGCATCTTCTTTGTGGTTATCATATTTGCAAGTTATCTTTGTGATTGGCATAGGGGAAGATTGGGTAGGGAAGATTTGCCTATTTGCCAATGATTCTAAAGTGTGCAATAGGGTTGATATTCCTGGAGGAGTCTGTAATATGGCAAATGATTTAGCTTTACTAGATAATAAATAATAATAATAATAATAATAATAATAATAATAATAATAATAATAATAATAATATATTAGATTTGTATGCCGCCCCTCTCCGAAGACTCGGGGTAGATAAGTGGTCAAAGCAATGGAAACTGCAATTTAATGTTTCTAAATGTAAAATAATTCACTTGGGCAAAAGGAATCCTCAATCTGAGTTCTGTGCTAGCAAAAACTTCAGAAGAGAAGGATTTAGGGGTAGTGATTTCTGACACTCTCAAAATGGGTGAACAGTGCAGTCAGATGGTAGGGAAAGCAGGTAGAATGCTAGAATATCTAGAATAGCAGGTAGAATGCTAGAATAGCTAGAATAGCTAGAAGTATAGCAAGCAGGAAGAGGTAGATTGTGATCCCACTGTATAGAGCAGTGTTTCCCAACCTTTTTTGAGCCGCGGCACATTATTCACATTTACAAAAAACTGGGGAACGTTAAGGGGGGGGGGAGCTAAAAAAGTTTGGACAAAAAAAATCTCTCTCTTCCTCCCTTTCGCTCTATTTCTCTCTCCATCGATCTTTATTTCTCTCTTCCTTCTTCCCTCTCTTTTTTGCTTTCTTTCTCTCTCCCTCCTTCCCTCCCTCTATGTCTTTCTCTCTCCCTCCTTCCCCCCTCTGAGCTTCGCTTCGTGGCACACCTGACCATGTCTCGCAGCACACTAGTGTGCCGTAGCATACTAGTTGAAAAACACTGGTATAGAGCACTGGTGAGACCTCATTTGGAATACTGTGTTCAGTTCTGGAGACCTCGTCTACAAACAGATATTGATAAAATTGAATGGGTTCAAAGACGGGCTAGAAAAATGGTGGAAGGTCTTAAACATAAAACATATCAGGAAAGACTTAATGAACTCAAGCTGTATAGTCTGGAGGACAGAAGGGAAAGGGGGGACATGATCAAAATATTTAAATATGCTAAAGGGTTAAATAAAGTTCAGGAGAGAAGTGTTTTTAATAGGAAAGTGAACACAAGAACAAGGGGGCACAATCTGAGGTTAGTTGGGAGAAAGATTAGAAGTAATGTGAGAAAATATTATTTTACTGAAAGAGTAGTAGATGCTTGGAACAAACTTCCAGCAGACGTGGTTGGTAAATGCACAGTAACTGAATTTAAACATGCCTGGGATAAAATATATCCATCCTAAGATAAAATACAGGAAATAGTATAAGGGCAGACTAGATGGACCATGAGGTCTTTTTCTGCCATCAATCTTCTATGTTTCTATGTTTCTATGTAGGTGTTGAGATGGTGAAATTCCATCTCATTGAAGTATATTTGTTATTTCATTTTATGAAATTTATATGCTTCCCATCTCACTGACAAGCAATTGTAGGCAGCTAATAATATCATAACATAGTGCTATCTCAATCAGCATAGACATGGAGTATAGTATAGAAAACTAGACTGAATGTTTTCTTTTTAATTCTTTAATCAGCATTAAAGAAGATTGGGGTGCTTTTTTTAGTGAGCTTTTATATGTGTATGCACGCATATGCACACAAACACACACACCTATTAATTGTAAAACCACTGAACTGCTGGAAGGTTTTTATACTTTGTTCTTGTATTAGATAAATGGTTTGTTTCTTACATTTTCCTTTGACGTGTGTTTTAAATTACCTTTTGCACTGTTGCCTGGCTCCTTTGTTATCCAGTTGTGTAATGGTTTATGTTGTATTTTTACATGAAACACTTTGCAAGGATTATGCACTGAACGGGAGGCTTATAAATATTTGTATCATATATATATGATATATATGCAGAGCACTTGCCCTCATATATGTGCTCTGCTTTTATCTATTTCTGGATTTGCACCCTGTCAAAGAGTACTACGAAGTGAAATTATGAATTGCACCACAGAGAACATTGAAAATGCAAGGGAACAAAAAATATAATCTAAACAGGAGCAATTCCGTTTGTTCCTTTGAAATTCTACACCACGTTTTTTTTATTAACAGAGACATCGGGTGAGTTTCTCCAGAGAAAGCAGAATTTTCCCACCAGGTTTTCCAAAAGTAGGTTACCTTCTTCTTTTCACTTCATTACCCAAGGGAATGTTTTTGCTGGAAGTCCTTCTTAAAGTGTGAGAGAGTTGAGGATGCAAGGAAAGACAGAACGTTAACAAAAACTCCCTACAATCTAGCAATTTAAAATATTCCATCTTCCCTCCATGACAGTTGCTCCCAATCAGGAGTGAAATGCTCCCAGTTTGCTCGTGCCTGCCAGTCTTCAGAAAGCCTGTTGCGAAAGGAGAGTGAGGCTCCTGAACACCGCCAGAAGGCTTTATGCATGCGCAGAGGATAAAAGAATCAAAATGGCAGCCTCTGGCCAGGTGGGCGGAGCCTCATGCTCCCTTCACGACTGGCTCTCCTACGACCACCAGGCGGAGTGAACCGGGAGAGTTTTACCCCTGCTCCCAAGCCTATCTTTCTTTGAAAAACTAAAATATATTAAACAACTCTGATATTTGAAGGGCTGCTACAAGAAAGACGGGGGCCAACGTATTTATCAAAGCACCAATAGACAGGACAAGAAATAACAGATGGGAACTAACCAAGGAGAGAAGCAGCCAAGAACTAAGGAGAAAAATGCCTAACAGTGAGAGTAACCCACCAGTGGAATGGCTTGCCTTCAGAAGTTGTGGGTGCTCCATTATTGGAGGATTTAAGAGGAGACTGGACAACCATTCATCTGAAATGGGGTAGGGCAGTGTTAATATTCAGCCAGTTCAGACCAGTTTGTGCGGGAGGCCCTCTGTTAGTACCAGGTACATGGTTGTTAGGGTTTGCCATTGTAAACTACCTATTGTAGTCTCTTATACTATCACTTTAAATATTTTAGGCTGGTTCACCATAAGAGGGCGCTAGTACTCCTTCCCTCAATGCTTCTTTAATGTTCATTCGCTTTTGCTTTGCCTTGAGGGGGGAATGTATTTGCTATAGTGCTTGTTATGCATTGTTTCTATTTTGTATATATGTAAATAGTACTTATTAAGCACAACTAAGTCTGTGTCTTTTTTCTTTGGCTTTACCACACATCCACACTCTGTTAAATTCTCTGCTCAGTGTATGTCAAAGGTCTCATAGCTTAGCTATACCGAGACATACCAACACCCTCCACCACAGTACCATCAACCTACATTGTTTAGTCGACAGGACCTGGAGAAGGCTGATTATGTGCTATCTAATAGGCCTCTGGGAGATATATGGCGAGAGACAGTCCCATAAATAGTCAGGCCCTAAGCCATGTATGGCTTTATAGGTGATAACCAGAAGGATGGAAGACTAAGTCAACCTTGAGCCAATCAGTATCGAATTCCAGACTTTGGGCAGAGTTTGCCTGCAATACTGCATTCTACCCACTGTGCCGCCACCACTCGTAATAAACTGACTAACTGATGTTAAAGCATGTAAAGATACAATATCTCTTGAAAATGGCATTAAGGGGATTTTAGAATTTACATATAGAAGAGTCAGATAAATAATTATGTGTACAGTATTACCTCTAGATATGAGTTTAATTCGTTCCAGAAGGGAGCTTGTATGTCGAACAACTCGTATCTGGAACAAATGGCTTTAGACTTTGTTTTTCCCCTCCGAGATAACCAGAAGCAAGGATTCGTGCGCCACCTAGTGGACACTCGGCTCGTATCCCGAATTTGAGCTCGGGTCTCGAAAAGAAATTTCTCTCCCCTCGTGGCTCGTATCTTGGAATACTCGCATGTGGAGCAGCTCGTATCTAGAGGTACTACTGTATTTTGTTTTGTAAATGAGCCGCAGTGGCGCAGTGGTTAGAGTGTGGTACTGCAGTCTACTTCTGCTGACTGTTGGCTGCCTGTAATTTGTCAGTTCAAATCTCATCGGGCTCAAGGATGACTCAGCCTTTCATCATTCCAAGGTGAGTAAAATGAGGAGCCAGACAGTTGAGGCCAAGAGGCTGACTCTGTAAACTGCTTAGAGAGAGTTGTAAATCATTGTTAAGTGCTATACAAGTCTAAGTGCTATTGCTCTTACCAAATTGACCAAAGGAAACCTAGAATTCCAAAGAAAAATGATCTTTCCCTCCTCCTCTTTTTGTATTGCATTATATTGTATTGTATTTATTAGATTTGTATGCCGCCCCTCTCCGAAGACTCGGGGCGGCTAACAACAATATAAAAAGACAATGTAAACAAATATAATATTAAAAACAATCTAAAAAACCCCAATTTAAAGAACCACTCATACATACAAGCATACCATGTATAAATTCTATAAGCCTAGGGGGAAGGGAAATTTCAATTCCCCCATGCCTGACGACAGAGGTGGGTTTTAAGGAGCTTGCGAAAAGCAAGGAGGGTGGGGGCAACTCTGATATCTGGGGGGAGCTGGTTCCAGAGGGTCGGGGCTGCCACAGAGAAGGCTCTTCTCCTGGGTCCCACCAAACGACATTGCTTAGTTGACGGGACCCGGAGAAGGCCAACTCTGTGGGATCTAAATATACCTAACCATATACAGAACAAGCAGATGGAAAAATACTTTATCAAAACCAATAAGGTGATAGATAACTGGAATTAAAAATAGATAAGAAGCATGAGTCTTCCATTCTTCTGAGATGTGCAAAAAAACCAACGTCCAAAGATGTGCAAATAGAATAGACTGTGGCAAAAGGCAGCAAAGGTAGTACCAAAAGCCATAGGGGCCTTGGGTACAACCCCAAAACCATTATGTATTTTAAATTCTAGTAAAACTCTGTAAAGCAGTATATAACTCTAAGTGCTATTGCTATTGCTAATTATGATATGCTTCCAACATGAGTATATGCAGGGTTGGGCAGCAGGTAGGATGGGTGGAACACAGTTCCACCGGCGGAAATGAAGATGCATGCATAGCTCCAGCTGTCACTTCCTGGATTACTGGGCTTGCTTGGCCCTCCTTTTTCCCCCCTGCTGGTGCTGCTGCATCTGCACTCCTTGCTTTTTTCCTCTTTCCTCCTTTCTGGCCTCGGACAAGCTTCCCTCTCTCCTGCCCGGCTCCCCTCCAGCCTCACACGGCCATCTCCCTCCTGAGCTGCAAGCAGAAGGCATGGGTGGAAGCGGCGCTGGCAGCATATTTGCTTCTGGTAGCACCCGCTCACCTAGCTACCCAGCCTGAGGCAGGAGGGCGACGCAGGAAGGAGAGTGCAGGAAACACGAATCAAATTGTCACCCCAGCGAACGACACTGGTAAGGTAGTAATTCGAGGATATAACAGTTCACTTGAACTATGATGATTGTTCAGCCACTCCCACCTGATCTCATGGCTGGCAAGCCACTCCTACCCAGTCACATGGCCATTAAGCCACACCCACAAAATAAGCCACATCCACAGTGTAGCAGTAAAAATTTTGGCTGCCCATTACTGAGTATATACATATTGGTGTAAGCATTTTGGCATTTTGTCTCTGTGTGTGTCTTAAATTTAAAATCTAAGACATTCTGTTGTTCCGAAGGCAAAAAAAATATATATGAATTTTTCAGACGATAATGAATGAAATTATTGTAGATTTGTTAGCACAGCAAATATTGTCCACAAGTCCCTTTGGATCTTTTAGAAAACTGCTTTGTCTTTCTTCTCTGTCTTTCCACCCCAATTCATTCCCTGGGTATTTTATGTCACACCACATCACTGGAAGATGGGAGTGCAAGTCAGCAGAAGTGCATATCACTATATGCGCATTAGCCCTTTTCTCAGTCTGGATTTGCTGTAATTGTGGAAATGTTCCAGGCGCTGACAGTTACTATTTTAGATACAAGTGCATAGCAGCAATATATATGAACGTAATACATCCTGATCTAGGGCTGATTTTTTGTTTATTAAATGTTTATTATTTGGTCCTAGAAACTTGGGGCTAGAGTCTGCTTTGCCAAACTCTGGGTTTTCATCTCAAAACAACTTCAGCACAGTCCAATGAAATTGCAATGTTTTTTAACAAAACACAGAAGTCGTGCCAATCATGTTGGATTTTCAAAATGTCATCGCCTATTTGCCGATGACTTTAAACTGTGCAATAGGGTTGATATTCCTGGAGGCGTCTGTAATATGGTAAATGATTTAGCTTTACTAGATAAATGGTCAAAGCAATGGAAACTGCAGTTTAATGTTTCCAAATGTAAAATAATGCACTTGGGGAAAAGGAATCCTCAATCTGAGTATTGTATCGGCAGTTCTGTGTTAGCAAATACTTCAGAAAAGAAGGATTTAGGGGTAGTGATTTCTGACAGTCTCAAAATGGGTGAACAGTGCAGTCAGGCGGTAGGGAAAGCAAGTAGGATGCTTGGCTGCATAGCTAGAGGTATAACAAGCAGGAAGAGGGAGATTATGATCCCGCTATATAGAATGCTGGTGAGACCACATTTGGAATACTGTGTTCAGTTCTGGAGACCTCACCTACAAAAAGATATTGACAAAATTGAACGGGTCCAAAGACGGGCTACAAGAATGGTGGAAGGTCTTAAGCATAAAACGTATCAAGAAAGACTTAATGAACTCAATCTGTATAGTCTGGAGGACAGAAGGAAAAGGGGGGACATGATCATTTAAATATATTAAAGGGTTTAATAAGGTCCAGGAGGGAAGTGTTTTTAATAGGAAAGTGAACACAAGAACAAGGGGACACTATCTGAAGTTAGTTGGGGGAAAGATCAAAAGCAACATGAGAAAATATTATTTTACTGAAAGAGTAGTAGATCCTTGGAACAAACTTCCAGCAGACGTGGTAGATAAATCCACAGTAACTGAATTTAAACATGCCTGAGATAAACACATATCCATCCTAAGATAAAATACAGAAAATAGTATAAGGGCAGACTAGATTGACCAGTAGGTCTTTTTCTGCCGTCAGACTTCTATGTTTCTATGTTAAAAACGTTCTGTTTTATTGGAGCAAACCCTGAAAGAGAAGTGCAAATGCAAATGGACTATTGATACTGCCATGAGAATTTATCAAAGGTGCTCTAAGCATTCCATCAATGAGAATGCTAGCTGAAATTGGATGTTTTAGTTTGCTTCTTGGTTCTTCCAGTTGATATTGTTATTAAAGCTGAATTTCTGTTTTTATTGATTTTGTGGTTCGACAAAATCTGTTTGTTGACTTTCAAAAGCCTTCACCCATTCCAAGGGACTCCTGACTCTTTGGTCCTATGAGTAAATAGGTCAAAATAAGCTAGATTTGCTCAAAGATTAGGGGGGAGAGGGAGGGAGATGGAGGGAGAGAGGGAAAGGGGGAAGAGAGGAAGAGGGAGAGAAAGGAGGTGAGATAGAGGGAGAGAGAAGGGAGAAAGAGATTGAAAGAGGGGAAAACAGAGAGAGAGGGAGAGGGGGAGAGACAGAGAGAAAGAGGCAGAGGGAGAAAGAGATGGAGATAAAGAGGGAGAGTGAGATGGAGAGAGAGGAAAGGGGAGAGGAGGAGAGAGAGCGGAAGAAAGAGGGGAAGAGGGAGAGAGATGGAGATTGGGGAGGGGTGAGAGAAAGAGGGAGAGAGAGGGTGATGGAGAGAGAGAGGAAGAGGGAGAGAGAGGGAGAGGGAGAGAGACAGAGGGAAGGAGAGAGAGGGAGAGAGAAAGAGAAAGAGAGAGGAAGAGGGGGAGAGGGAGAGAGAGGAAGATGGAGAGGGACAGAGAGCGGAAGAAAGAGGGGAAGAGGGAGAGAGATGGAGAGAGGGGAGGGGTGAGAGAAAGAGGGAGAGAGAGAGATGGAGAGAGAAAGGAAGAGGGAGAGCGAGGGAGAGGGAGAGAGACAGAGGGAGGGAGAGAGAGGGAGAGAGAAAGAGAAAGAGAGAGGAAGGGGGAGAGGGGGAGAGAGGAAGATGGAGAGGGACAGAGAGGGACAGAGGGAGGGACAAAGAGGGAGAGAAAGAGGAAGACGGAGAGAGAGAGGAAGAAGGGGAGAGAGAGGGGGGAAGAGGGAGAGATAGAGTTAATATATTTTTGTATAATCTGTCAATATGCAGGGGGGCATAATTTACTTATTCACATGAAATGGAATATTGTAAATACCATAGAAGGTGTGCACTCTATTGATATTCAAATCATATTCACTGGATCATGTATGGATTATGACTAAGATTAAGGTCTACTCGGTCTCACCAGGATGGTATAAAAATAGTACTTCAAAATACATAAACAGAAGGGCATCTTTTTTAAAAAAAATAACAATTCAAGATTTAATATATTAGTCCCAAAGAAGTACAGTATACCAATCATCTTTTCCTATCCCTAGCCACATTTTCTAAAAGGTCATGTTTGGGTGAGAATCCAAGGGAAAATAAATTCATTTTTTTATTAGTACTTTGCATTATTTGTTAGAGTTTCTGCAGAGAAGTTATTTCAACAGTGGTTTATAGCGATAATGTGCAAGGAAGCGTATTTGATAGCAAATAGATTCCTCAGCCTCAGATATGCAGACGATACCACTCTAATGTCAAAAAGTGAAGAGGAACCAAAGAGCCTTTTGATGAGGGTGAAGAAGGAGAGTGCAGAAGTTGGCTTGAAACTCAATATTAAGAAAACTTAAGATCACGGCATCCAGCCCTCTCAATTCCCGGCAAATAGGTGAGGAAGACATGGAGGTAGTGACAGATTTTATTTTCCTGGGTTCTGTTGTGGTTCCGTCTGAGGCCCCTCCGGGAACGGCTGACCTTCTGTCGGTTTCCAGCTCAGAGGGAGAGGCTGAGGAACAGGAGGTGCAGACAGACGAGGAGGAGGAATCCCAGGCTGAAGAAGAGGGAGGACAGCCAGAGTCCCACCAGGGGGAGCTCTCCCCAGCAAGCAGCCTGGATTCCTTAGAGGAAAGTGCACAAGCCATAATTGATCTGCGACAACGAAGAGCTACTCAGAGACGGAATCAATTGGCTAAATACTTTCAGCATTAAAGTGGCAACAGCTGGGTTTGGGTGTGGTGCTCTTGGGAAAGGCTAAAAGGCAGACCCACCCTTCCTGGCTTGTGGAGTTTTATCTTTGAGAGTCGTGGGACCTGACTGTGAACTTTGGTGTCTTGGAATCCTGGTTTGTGCCTTTGACTATTGAAACCTTGGGGGGGGGGGTGCCAGCAAGAAGCTTGCTGTATTGTCTGGACATCAGGACCCTGCTGTACCGTATTATATCCTGTCTGTTGGGAAGAACAGGTTTTCCTCTGTGCTTATTTTTTCCAGTTATAAAATACTTTTGGGGTTTACCAGAGTGTCTGGCTGTTTTTTCCAGTTGGTGTTGAGGTCTGGGGGAACCCAGACAGAACAGGTTCCAAGACCACTGCAGATGGGGACTGCAGCTAAGAAATTAAAAGACACTTCCTCCTGGGGAGGAAAGCTATGGCAAATCTAGGCAACATACTAAAAAGCAGAGACAACAAAAGTGTCTATAGTCAAGGCTACGGTTTTCCCAGTTGCAATGGATGGCTGTGAAAGTTGGACCATAGGGAAGGCAAACCTATGGCATGGGTGCCACAGGTGGCATGTGGAGCCATATCTGATGGCACGTGAGCTATTGCCCTAGCTCAGCTCCAACATGTATGTGTGTGCTGCTCAATTGATTTTTGGATCACACAAAGGCTCTTGGACGGCATTTTTGGGTTTTGGGAGCCTCTAGGAGGGATGTGGGAGGTTCCAGGGAGTCTTTGGAGCCTGGGGAGGGCAAAACACGATCCAACTGGGCCCACCAGAAGTTTGGAAATAGGCCGTTTCCGGCCTCCAGAGGGCCTCCAGGCAATGGGGGAAGATGTTTTCACCTTTTTCAAGCATTGAATTGTGGGTATGGTCACTTGTGCATGCACAATAGTGCATGCACATACTCTTTCGGCACCTGAGGGAAAAAAGGTTCACCATCACTGATATAGGGTCTCCATCTAAAGTAGGGGGTTGGGCTAGAAGACCTCCAAAATCCCTTCCAACTCTATTTTTCTATTTGTCTATTTGTCCTTGTGACCAATAGGATTGTCTCCCTTCTTGCTTCGCTTAACACGTCCATATTTCCATGATTCCTCATCTACCAAAGTTTTAACGTTTTAGTTCCAGCACTAATGTTTCAATAGGTAGGAGCAATCATTATCTCTCAACTTGACTCGAAGGTCTTTATTACACATTTCTACTTTCGCCGAGACATTTCCAGCGCTATTATTCAGTAAAGTTTTGTCCAAAAGTCTTTTGTTTTCCAACAAGCTAGGATTTTGTTACGTGACGACAAAGAAATGTGAGACAAAATGGCATATTTTAATGAACTCTCGTTTTAATGACCGCCTTCAGCAAAAGAAGCAATTTAAGTACACAGAATAAATGGAACCATAATATGTGTCACCAGTCAACATTGTACAAATGGATCCAGTTTTTCTGACAACAGTTGCCTTAGGGGAAGAGAGCACTCTGAAGCCTAAAAGATTTAATTCCAGTAATGTTCTCTACCATAACCATTCCCCTTCTGAGCGGAGAGGATTTGGTTCATAGAAGGGTCATTTCAAAGCTCCTGGTGCTAATTTGACTTCATATGGCATGAGAACACTTTAATGTTCTCATGCATCATACGGCTTTGTATCCTTATTTATCCATCTATCAGTATTTTCCCCTGCCCTCCCTCACCAGATGTTGGGAAAGGAAAATAATTGCAATGGCAGAAGTATTAAAGAAGGAGAGGTGAAGAACACAAGTGTAAAAACTGAAGAATAGAATAGAATAGAATAGAATAGAATGGAATGGAATGGAATGGAATGGAATAGAATAGAATCAAGAAGGAATAGAATGGAATGGAATGGAATGGAAGGGGAGGGGAAGGGAAGGGAGGGGAGGGGAGAGGAGAGGAGAGAAGGGAAGAGAAGAGAAGAGAAGAGAAGAGTTGGAAGGGACCTTGGAGGTCTTCTAGTCCAACCCCCTGTTTAGTCAGGAAACCCTTCACTACTTCAGACAAATGGTTATCCAACATCTTCTTAAAAATTTCCAGTGCTGGGTTATTCACAACTTCTGGAGGCAAGTTATTTCACTAGTTAATTGTTCTAGCTCTCAGGAAATTTCTCCTTAGTTCTATACTTCTTCGCTCCTTGATTTATTTTATTTTTATTTATTTATTTTGTCAAACATGTATATGAATACAAACAAAGTATAAACATTAATATGAATACGTACAAGCATGGTTTTGAGTATATGACATTTTACAAAATACATGGGGAGTTTAGGACAGGATGTTAGGCACGCTAGTGCACTTATGCACATCCTTTACAGATCTCTTAGGAATAGGGTGAGGTCAACATTAGACAATCTAAGGTGAAAGTTTTAGGGGTTTGGGGAAGAAACTAAAGAGTCGGGCAATGTATTCCAGGCATTTACCACTCTGTTGCTGAAGCTGAATTTTTGGCAATCAAGTTTGGAGCGGTTTACATTAAGTTTGCATCTGTCATGAGCTCATGTATTGTTGTGGTTGAAGCTGAAGTTGTCATTGCAAGCAGGACATTGTAGCAGATAATTTTGTGCGCTACACTTAGGTCAGATCAAAGGCAGCATAGTAGGATTGGGATTCTCTTGGTTTGGGGATTTAAGTTTAGTTTTCAAGCAGATCCTCATGATCTGAAAGTGAGCATCATATCCTGCTTCTGAATTTCTGCTTGCAGTGTTTTTAGTCAATTTGATGCTACCAATGTCCATCTAGTATAAAGTAATTGTTTAGGTTCTAAGGAAATGTACCATAATTTTAGAGCATAAAATGCACTGGATTATAAAATGCACCTTAGTTTTGGGGATGGAAAATTGGAGAAAAAATCTGCCTACCAGGTATTCATCTGGCTAGCATCCTTAATCTGATCAGCTTCAGCACATTATTTTATCCCCCTGGTTAAGGCTTTAAAAACCTTATTTGGAGAGAGTAACAATGCAAGAGCCTGCAGCCTGGTAAGAACTGGGCAGATCATTAGCACCTCGTTAGACCTGGAAATAAACCTATTTGGAATAAGTAGAGCAATTTTTTAAAAGCCTGCAAGGACTTAGATCTGGAAAAACATTCTTCGAAGAGAGTAACAATGAAAGAGTCTGCAAGATAAGATCTGGGAAGATCATTAGCACCTTGTTGGGGCTAAAAAAACCTTCAAAAAAGCTACATTCTGAGTATAAGATGCACCCAAATTTTCAGCCTCTTTTAGGGAGGAAAAAGATGCATCTTATACTCCAAAAAATATGGTATTTGCTGTAAACGCTAAATTTCTTCACAGAGACCTGGACCTCTCTCTTAGTTAATTTTGTATATCAAGGCAAATTTTTCCGGTATATCAGGTGCTGTTTTACCTCTTATTTTAATATTCGAGTTGTATACTTAGCATTGTACAGTGATACCTCATCTTACAAACGCCTCGTCATACAAACTTTTCGAGATACAAACCCAGGGTTTAAGATTTTTTTGCCTCTTCTTACAAACTATTTTCATCTTACAAACCCACCACTGCCACTGGGATGCCCCGCCTCCAGACTTCCGTTGCCAGAGGGTGCTTTGCTGGCAACAGACGTCCGGAGGTGGGGTTTCCCAGCGAGGGGAGCCTCAGTGAAATCGCAGCATCGCAAAAACACAGAGGTCCAGAGGTGGGGTTTCCCAGCGAGGGGAGCCTCAATGAAATCGCAGCATTGCTAAAACACAGACATCCGGAGCTGGGGTTTCCCAGCGAGGGAAGCCTCAGTGAAATCACAGCATCACAAAAACACAGAGGTCCGGAGGTGGGGTTTCAAGGACTTTGGTGTTTTTGCGATGCTGCGATTTCACTGATGCTCCCTTCGCTGGGAAACCCCACCACCAGATTTCTGTTGCCAGTGAAGCGCTCATTTTTGCGATGCTGGGATTCCCCTGCTGGGATTCCCCTGTAGCATCTCAAAAACACAGAAGTCCAAAGGTGGGGTTTCCCATGGAGGGGAGCCTCAGGGGAATCCCAGCAGCACAAAAACGGGCACTTCGGCTGGCAAAAGGGGTGAATTTTGGGCTTGCACGCATTAATCGCTTTTCCATTGATTCCTATGGGAAACATTGTTTCGTCTTACAAACTTTTCATCTTAAGAACCTTGTCCCGGAACCAATTAAGTTTGTAAGACAAGGTATCACTGTATTTGGGGAGGGAGGAAATATTGTGTCAAGATGCTGCAACAAGTCACTATAGAACTACTTGGTTTCTAATTGTTGTGTCCCTGGAGTTCCAGCACTTACTGAGTTGCCAGAATACTGATTTCCCTGCCTTGTACTTGTCTTGCCATCCTGCAGTAATTATTTGGGTTCTATGTGAGCAGTGACTTCAGCTCTTTTTGTTAGTCATGATGGCTGTCCTTTCTCTTTTATGCTTTTCATATCTCTTGCAGAAGTTCTAAGGCCCCTTCCTTTGAAATGGTCTGTGCTATTACATTTCAGAATGCCAACCCTCAGTCTTTATATTTCTGCTCTGACACTATCAAGCAATTCTTGGTTCATGGTTATGACATTCGGTATAACAATGGTATAGATACGTTTGAAGCATCAAACGTTTCTTTTGTCTTTGGGCAGATCAGAAACGGAATATATATTGCCTGTAATCCAAACACATCAAAAGGAGCGGTGCTACTTATATTGCTCTCCTCCAGTAGCTCATCAGATGCTTTCTGACATGGGCATCTCTTCTAGCATCATCTCAAAGTTGTCCTTGTTATGGATAGGGTCATGCATATCTTGTGATGATTAGGACTTCTAATAACAGGAAGGGATCCAACTACAGTGATACCTCTACTTAAGAACTTAATTTGTGATGGAAGAAGTAGTAGAAAATATATATAAGATAAAGAATACAAGAATTAGAGAGATGAGAAGGAAAATTTTACATAAATGGTACTTTACTCCAGTAAAACTAGCACACTTCCAGAGGAAAGGAAAAGGAAATTGCTGGCATGGTTGCCAAATAAAAGGAGTTTTTATGCATATGCTCTGGGAATGTGTTGAAGTTCAAAAATTTTGGAAGGAAGTACAGAATGAAGTAAATAATATGCTAAACATTAATTGGATAATCACGAAAGAATTAGCAACACTAGTTAAACATGGGGAATTACGAGAATTTAAAGAAATCAAAACAGCAGCTTTGGAAAGTGCTCAAGCAGTAGTGGTATTAGGGTGGAAGGATAGCAATAAATGGACAGTCCAGAATTGGTACTGGTACATGGTGGACCACATCCACTTTAAAATTATGGAAATAAGATTAAATAACTTTGATGAAAATAAATTGGAGAAGCTGATGGCACGATGGAATAAGGTGAAAAATTATATCTTAAGTAGAATATATGACGACAATGCCGCCGGTGACTTACCAGCCGGCACGGGGTTGCGGCGTGGGTCGGGGAACGAGGCCGCCATTGTGGGAGGCGGAGCCTGCGGCCCCTCGTCATCCCCAGGGGCCGCAGTGACGTGTATGGTGGCGCTGGCCACCCATTGGCTGGGCGAGGGTGAGGCAGCCCTATAAAAGGGGCTGCCTCGTGGCGCAGTTTCCCTCGCCCGGCAGTTGGAGACACCCGCCCACCCTCCCTCTGCTACAGGGTACATATGATGGGTCGCCCTCGGTGGGGCCGAGTAGGAATTTTTTGCAACCACAGCAAATTGGCCGAGCTCTGGTTGTTTTTTCGCCTGCTATACTCTGTACGTGGGAGTGCGGTTAGGGGGGTGGTCTCACCAACTAGTGCCCCCCCCCCAAGGTCACTGGGGGGGGTTGGCCGATAGGGGGCGGAATTGGGCGTAAGCAGCAACGTGTGATCTCCTTTAGGGGCACCTCTACTGAGGTGAGGGGTGATCTCCCTCTCGGATTACAGGGCTCGACCGGCCTGGGTTCGGTGAGGGGGGTTGCTCCTGTGGCTCGCTGCATGGAGATTATCAGAGACCAGTGGCGAGCCATCCCACACACCGTGGGGGCGTGGCATGGGGCAGGGCGCAGGTGTAATTTTACCATGACCCTGCACCCAGGCAAGGAGCTTTCGCCCAGAAGTTGCTCAGTTGAGTTTGGTTGGAAAGTTAACTCCGCCCCCATTTTATTTATGCACCACTGCAGGTCACGTGGGCTTATTTGGTTAAATAGTTAATCCAAGTTGAGTTAATAAAAGTGACCCTATTTATACCCATACTTTGTGTCCGACTGTTACTCCGCCTGCGCCGCAATGTGAAAAATAAATTCCAATCACTTTTTGTATGTAAAGAAATGTAAACCGGAGTCAAGGAAGGAATTGAAATTTATTGTAAATAATTTAACCCCCTAAATGGTGGTGGGGTTTATTGGTGTTGGGCACTTTTTCTTTAAGATTTTTTTGTTTGTTTGTATGTTGTAATAAAAATTTAATTACAAAAAAAAGAACTTAATTTGTTCCATGATCAGTTTTTTAAGTGGAAAGGTTTGTATGTAGAAGCAATTTTTTCCCCATAGAAATCAATGTAAAAGCAAATAATGCATGCAAACCCATTAGGAAAGAAATAAAAGGTCGGAATTTGGGTGTGAGGAGGAGGAGGAAGAAGAAGAGGAGGAGGACAGTCACTGCCAAAGGAATAAGGTGAGGTGAGGGGAATCAAAAAAATCCAAAACTTTAAGGCTTAAAAAAAAGAGAGAGACTCTGAGGCAGCGAGGAGGAGCATGCACCTTCTATACACCCACTGCAAGGCTGCCTTCCGTACACTGCACCAGAGAAAGAAAGGTGGGTGAGAGGGTGAGCGCCACCAAAAGGCTCCTCTGGCAGCCCAGAAAAGCCCAAGATGGCCGGGATTAAAGGGGGAATGGCAGGAAACTGGCCGGGCTTTTGTGCCACTCTCAAATTTTCTGGAAAATTTTTCTGGGCTTGGGTTCTTAAGTAGAAAATGGTTCTTAAGTAGAGACAAAAAAATCTTGAACACACGGTTCTTGTCTAGAAAAGGTCTTAAGTAGAGGCATTCTTAAGTAGAGGAACCACTGTGTTTTCCAAAATACCAAAAGGCAGGAGAAGAAACAATGGTTGGAAATAGTGATGGGCGAACCCAACGGTGTTCAGGTTCGGCAAGTTCGGACGAACTTTATGCAAAATTCGTCTGAACCCGAACCGAACCCGAACGGGGAATCCCTCCCACAAAGAGATTCCGGGGGCAGAGCTTTGACGTCATCGGCAGGTTGCTAAGGACGCCAAGGTGATCCCTTCCTGGATTCCATGGAATCCAGGAAGGGATCACCTTGGCGTCCTTAGCAACCTGCCGGTGACATCAAAGCTCCGAACGCCGAACACAACCCCAAACTTTGCCCGAAGTTTGAAAAAATTTTGTGTTCGTGTTCAGCATATCGAATACCGCAAAATTCAGTACAGACCTGAATTGTGCGGGTTCAGTTCACCCATCACTAGTTGGAAACTAACCAGGGAGAGAAGTAACCTAGAACTAAGGAGGATTTTTTCCTAATGGTGAGAGCAATCATCCAATGGAATGCTTTGTGGATGTTCCAACACTGGAGGATTTCAAATTGAGACTAGATAACCATTTGTCTGAAATGGTATAGGGAAGTGATGGCAAACCTTTTTTGGTTTGCCTGCCAAAAAGGGTATATGTGGGCGTGCTAGCATGTGTCTACACCCTTTCCCTCCCATGCATGTGCAATCCCTGTGCTGCCCCATGCAAGCACACAATTCCCCCCATCCCCACACATGCACACATGTCTCACTGAAGGCTGGGACATGAAAAAATGGGCAAAATGGAAGTTCAGAAAAATGGACTTCCAGTTTGCCCATTGTGCTGCTTTTTGTACTGCGGCACTTCAGGAAGTTTCCTTAAACCCTCCGGAGTGCAAAAATAGGACAATGGGCAAACCAGAAGTGTGTTTTCCAAACTTCAGGTTTGTCCATTGGGTGGGGTTTTTTTTTGCACTCCTGTGCTTCAGGAAAGCTTCGCTGAAGTGTCCGGAGTGCAAGAAACAGCACAATGGGCAAACTGGAAGTCCAATGTCCTTTCCAATGTCCAATGTCAGCTGGCCAGTGCGTATATGTATGCTGACATAGCACAACATCTCATGTGCCCTCCAAAATGGCTCAGCGTGCCACCTACAGCATGCATGCCATAGATTCGCCATCATGGCCATAGGTATAGGGCACTGATGGCGAACCTATGGCACATGAGCCGTTGCCCTAGCTTAGCTCCAGTATGCATGTGCATGGCGGTCAGCTGGTTTTCATCTCACATAGAGTCTCTGTGAGGGCATTTTTTGGCTTCTGGAGGGGCTCCTGGAGGATGGGGACGGCGTTTTTACCCTTCCCAGGCTCCAGGGAAGCCTCTAGAGACTGGGGAGAGTGAAAACAGGCCTACCAGGCCCACCAGAAGTTGGGAAACGGGCTGTTTCTGGCTTCCAGAGGTCTTCCAGGGGTCGGGGGAGGCAATTTTCACCCTCCCCAGGCTTTGAATTATGGGTGTGGGCACTTGCACAAGCTCAATAGAGTGTGCACATACATTTTTGGCACCCGAAGGAAAAAGGTTCACCATCACTGGTATAGGGTCTCCTGCTTGAGCTGGAGTTTGGACTAGAACCGTGTTTCCCAACCTTGGCAACTTGAAGATATTTGGACTTCAACTCCCAGAATTCCCCAGCCAGCGAATGTTGGCTGGGGAATTCTGGGAGTTGAAGTCCAGATATCTTCAAGTTGCCAAGATTCGGAAACACTGGATTAAAAGACCTCCAAGGTCCCTTTCAATTCTAGTATGTTCTGTGGATGTCTATTTAGCTCTCTAGAAGATTTTAGAAAAATACTGGAATGAGTTGCCATTTTCTTCTGCAGGGGATCAATTCAAGATCAATATCTGTGACCTGCCCATTTGGATCACCTCTCTGCCAATGATAGAGCTCATATTCCTTCACCATGTTTATAAAGCATAAAGAGAATGAAGAATAACCATGCATGTAGAAATGCCATCATGCAATATGGAAAATATCAACAAACAAATGTGAAAACATGAACTTCAGACATCCTTTAATGTTCATAGTGTAATCTTCAGATGAGAATGATGCAGTTCCATTTTTCTTAAGGTGCTCAACTCATAAAACATTGTTTGCCTGCTGTCAAGTTGCCATAGGTAGAAAGGGGGGAAACTGAGGGAACTGATGGCAGCCAAACCAGAAGCATATTCCATGCATACCTTTTTCAAGATCTGTAATACAAGGCTGTATTCCAGGCTATTAGAATAAGTTAAATCTTAATAACTTAAGATTTTTAAGTTGCTGAAGCGGGACACCATTGGTGGGGGTGGGGTGGAGGGGATGCAAACAAATATCTTTAGGTTTTTTTCTCTCTCATCCTCCCTCTCTTTCTCTCCTTTCTCTCTTTCACTTGGGTACGTGCTGACATGTTGCTCCTAATAAATAACTGCATTTCTTTTGAAACTTGGCTCGAGGCTCATGGTTTAATTAGGTTATTGGTTGGAACCCTGACAGCAACTCATCTGTGCCCCACTTAATTTATGGCCCATTTATGATTGTATTTCCTCCCTCCCTCCAGGGTGTGTCATAAATCACATTCTCCAATGGAGCACTTTCGTGTGCTGTAAAGTTAATGTCTCCTGCCTATGGCAACTAGAGAGCAGGCCAGGCACGATGACACCCACAACACCAAGGGGCCCACAACATACAAAACAGAACAGATATAATTAGCCAACCTTTGTTAGACTGTTTTAAAAGTACACTGTTTCACTAACTTTTCTTCTCTTTTCAATGAAATAAATGTTGGAGTTTTAATCAGGCAGGACCCGATGCACAGGATCAATTTCCCAAGTGAGCTAAATAAATTCATTCCTAATCCAAGCTATAATTGACATTCAACGGTTAGAATTTTCCACTAATACTTATTTAAAAGGGGCATTTTTTTTTAATGAAGGCAAAAGGTCATTTTTAGTCATCTTTGAATTAAAGGACTAAATGAAACAATGAATGAATGTTTGGAGTTTTTTTCTGCTTCACCAGATAACTGTATTACATTTTGAAAGGTTATACTAGAGTGCAAAGAAATTAAACTCATTCCAAAAATTTGCAACGTGGGACAGGAAACAATCCTAGTTAACAGGCTTTTAAAACATCCTGCAATCCTCTAATTGGATATTTTTTTTTGCTATTATTTAGTAAAATAACATTTTTTAGAATAGATGTAGCATTGAAATGTCCCGCGTAATTGAATTTGATGAATCCCAAAGAAGAGTAATATAGTTAGTTTTCTATTGTTAATTTAATGCCAAACCATCCAATTTTATGACAAACGAAAGGGGATATTCGTAGCTCAGGTTGAACTGTGAGGTGCTGATGATGTTATCTAATTTGGTAATGAAAGGCAAGAACACAACCAGGTTTAAGGAGGATTGAAAACTCTGCAGTGATTATCTTTGACCAGTTGTTCACAATGAGTTCACCGTTGCAGGAAAAAAACATATTTAACTACTATGTGTTCTTATTTTATTTATTTATTTATTGGATTTGTATGCCGCCCCTCTCCGGAGACTTGGGGCGGCTAACAGCAATAACAAAACAGCATATAATAATAATCCAATACTAAAAACAGTTAAAAACCCATTATTATAAAAAACCAAACATACATACAGACATACCATGCATAAAATTGTAAAGGCCTAGGGGGAAAGAGTATCTCAGTTCCCCCATGCCTGATGGCAGAGGTGGGTTTTAAGGAGCTTATGAAAGGCAAGGAGGGTGGGGGCAATTCTAATCTCTGGGGGGAGTTGGTTCCAGAGGGCCGGGGCCACCACAGAGAAGGCTCTGGGTCCCGCCAAGCGACATTGTTTAGTTGATGGGACCTGGAGAAGACCCACTCTGTGGGACCTAACTGGTCACTGGGATTTGTGCAGCAGAAGGCGGTCCCTGAGATAATCTGGTCCGGTGCCATGAAGGGCTTTATAGGTCATAACCAACACTATGAATTGTGACCTGAAACTGATCGGCAATCAATGCAGACTGCGGAGTGTTGGTGTAACATGGGCATATTTGGGGAAGCCCATGATTGCTCTCGCAGCTGCATTCTGCATGATCTGAAGTTTCCGAACACTTTTCAAAGGTAGCCCCATGTAGAGAGCGTTACAGTAGTCGAGCCTCGAGGTGATGAGGGCATGAGTGACTGTGAGCAGTGACTCCCAGTCCAAGTAGGGCTGCAACTGGTGCACCAGGCGAACCTGGGTGAATGCCCCCCTTGCCACAGCTGAAAGATGTTTCTCTAATGTGAGCTGTGGATCAAAGAGGACGCCCAAGTTACAAACCCCCTGTGAGGGGGTCAATGATTCTCCCCCCAGGGTAATGGACGTACAGATGGAATTGTCCTTGGGAGGTAAGACCCACAGCCACTCCGTCTTGTCTGGGTTGAGTTTGAGTTTGTTGACACCCATCCAGGCCCCAACAGCCTCCAGGCACCGGCACATCACTTCCACTGCTTGATTAGTTATAGATCTTGCTATTGAGAAGAAAGCTTGCTCCCGAACCAGAAATATACAGTATATATCCATTTCCGTCATAGATATTGTTAAGACGCAGTAGAATCCAAAATTCTCACATGGACAATAACAAAAGGTTTCAATGAGAATATGCTGTTTTCATTTGCACAGGAACTAATTATTCAAATACAAGTATCATCAATTAAGCTTAAATGGTAGCATTTACGTCAGTCAAGCTGACATTTAGAGAATCGGAATGATTCTTGCTTGAGTCTCCTTCCACGGAATAAACTGAACTGACTGAACTAATGAAATAATGCATAGTGATTGAAAAAAAATGTTATGCATATATAATTAGAGTGTAATGATATGCTACATGTTGAAATAGAGAGAATATCCATCCAGATTGCAGCTTGAGCAATTTGTGTGACCTACACATTATTTCTCTCCCTCCCTCCCTCCCTCTCTCTTTCTCGCTCTCACTCTCACTCTCTCTCTTGTCTGTCTGGCCATCCATCCACCCATTTTTCTTTCAAGAATTCTCAACCAAAAAGCTTATTTAGCTCTTGGACTGAAGGAAGCTTCTTGGATGAGAAGCAAAATGACTTCAAAGAAAAACCAGTTGCCTCCTGAAAAAAAGCACTTTTGGGACAACCACGACCTGGATGACTGAGATTCTCTGTAGACATTTAGCTATGTGCTACAGAACTGAAGAAGCGTCTTGGATGAGAGGTGAAATATCTTCAAAAAAAACCATGAAAGTCCGGTGGCCTCTTCAAAAAAGTAGCTTTGGGACAACCATGACCTGGATGACTGAGAATCTCCATAGACATTGTTGTGTGGTTCTCTCACATCCTGCACAGATAGTAATGGACTCAGTAGATGTGGAGACTCTGGAGGCGTGGTCCAGGCGTCCTGTGTTCCTGGCATCTGGGAGTGATAGTGAAGAAGACGAGGGGTCAGGGTCAGAACAACAGCAAGGGCCTTCTGCACTTCCTTGGATGAGTGAATCAGCACTTCCTGTGAAGAATGGCTTTGCATTTCCTGTGCTGAGTGACTCAGGAGAAGAGGAGGAGCCTCTTCTGGATGACAGAGTGCACAGGGCATCTAGGAGAAATGAGTGGTTGGCTAAGAGGATATTTATAATGAATAGTACTTCTGGCTATTAGTTCATTCTGGCTTCTAGTTTTGTGATCATCCATCTTGTGTTTGAAAGAACATTCTCCAAGATTATTCCTCTGGATATTTTGCTTCTGACTATTTACAGCTGGGTAATTATTATTGAGCTTATTTCTATTTCTGGGACTCTTGCCAGCTGATAATACTCTCCCTGCTCATTCCGGCAAAGACTTTTAGAGATTTTTACTTTATTCAAAAGACTTATTGCCTCCTGAAAAAGCACTTGTAAGACAACCATGAGCAGATGACTGATGATCTCCATAGACACAGTGATGGGCTCCTACAGGTACGGCCAGGTATGCAGAAACTGTAGAAAAAAATTGAATTATTTTCTTTTTTTTCCCTTCTGGGCTCTGGGTATATTTTTCCAATTGCAGCAAATGAGGTTGAATATGTATAATTTTAGAAGAGCTGTGCATGTGTTTGTGTGTGTGCATACACATATAGTTTATATAGTAGATAATGTATACTTTTGTGTGCCTGTGTGTAATATGTATGCGTACATAGGGCATATATACATAGAATTAAATAGTATATTTTGGATGTTCAGTAATGTTAAATAAATAAGGAAATTGTATCTCTTTGAGGCGAGGAGAGGCCAGGCACCCTAACCCAAACCCTTGACATGAGAGAAGTTAAGTTGGCCAACTTTAAGCCAGTCACATGAGCTTTAAGCCACCCCAGTCACATGATCCCCCCTGTCACATGATCACATGATCCCCCATTCCCACCTGGTCACATATCCAACAACCCACAAAATAAGCCACACCCACAGTGTGGTAGTAATTTTTTTTGTAGCCCTTCACTGCATCGACATATACAGTGGTACCTCATCATACAAACTTAATTGGTTCCAGGAGGAGGTTCGTAAGGTGAAAAGTTCGTAAGATGAAACAATGTTTCCCATAGGAATCAATGTAAAAGCAAATAATGTGTGCAAATCCTTCAGGGAAATCCCAAACTTTAGAAGGGAGGCGAACAGAGGGCAGGGAGGAGCAGCTAAAGGGGGCGGGTGGAAGAAGCAAGGCTAGGCTAAAGGGTGAGTGGGAAGGAAGAAAGGCAAGGGGGGCGCCCCTCCCTTTTCTTTCTTCAAAAGACACCCTTTCAGTGCCTGTGCAAGCACGTTGTTCTCTGCAAAATCTTTCCTCCAAGTTGCCCCTCCCTTTTCTTTCTTAAAAAGACACCCCTTCAGTGCCTTTGCAAGCACGTTGTTCTCTGCAAAATCTTTCCTCCCCCAAGCTGCCCCTCCCTTTTCCTTCTTAAAAAGACACCCTTTCAGTGCCTTCAGCACGTTGTTCTCTGCAAAATCTTTCCTACTCCAAGCAGCCCCTCCCTTTTCTTTCTTCAAAAAAGGGAAAAAAAAGAAACCCCTTCATCCCAGCAGCAGCTGCTTGGGTTCGTAAGGTGAAAATAGTTCGGAAGAAGAGGCAAAAAAATCTTAAACACCGGGTTCGTATCTTGAAAAGTTCTTTAGAAGAGGCGTTCGTAAGATGAGGTACCACTGTATATTACTTGCTCTGTATAGATTTAAATGAATGGGAAGATCATGGAAACATCTATATTAAAGATCCCTAAATGACCAGTTTTTCTTGATTTTCCCCCCATGAGGAAAGATCTATAAAGGATTGTACATCTTTCCAAATATGAACCCTGATAATGTGCACGACATGACTGCATTCACATATTCTTATTTTGATGCTACCAAAATGAATAGAAGATACCAGAAACATTGCCCTCAATTTTTAAAACAAACAAACAAACAAACCCTGTATCATTTCACAATGAGTTGCTAGGTCAAAAGTCAAACTAATTATGTGGTCTGTGTATCCTTTGATTGACGTTTATCTGCACATATGTAGAGATAAATCTTTCCAACTCACAATAAAGGGGTGATTTCCCCCCCTTTTTTTCTCGAGAGTGACATACAAACTTACATTGCAATGTAATGCGAGTTTCTCTTGCATGAGCCGATCCAGCGCTGAATTGTTTAAATTTTGTGCTGCAATTTTATGCAGTCTCGGGAAATATCATCTTTTTAATGAGGTAATAAAAAGTTAAGTATGTTGTATCTCTTTTATGGCATAATACGGATTTTACTTTTTTACCCTGGCATCGTTGCCCGACAATATTTAAGCGCATTTTTTTTTTTTACTATTAATGTTGGAAGTGATCCAGAACAATTATGTCCTTGGATAATAGTGTACCAAAATACACAGAAGCTAACTATAACTAATCTATATTCCCTATGTTCTCTAATTGGTTCCATCGCAGGGGCAATAATGTTTCTTGTCCTCTTTTTATGACCACTTTGCCCAACATGATAGTCTTAAAATATGTTGAAATCACAACTCCTGGAATTCTCAACCAGAGTGCAGTCTGATCCTGAAAGCTGACAAGGCCAGAACAAGGCCGAAATAGTGCTATGCTAGTCTCCCTTAATGAAAAAAAAAAATTTCAGCAAACACGTGTGATACATACATATATATATACTGTATATATATTCGACACAAAAATATGTAACCCTTCCTTGGTGCAGAGCTGAAGGGATTGGATACTGTAGCCTAGAGGTTAATTCTCTGCCTTACAAGGCAAAGGTTGCAGGTTCAAGTCCCAGTGAGGGTATGGCTAGCTGATGAGGCCAAAATAAGGCCAAAATAGATCTATCTTAGTCTCCCTTAATTTTCAAATTCAGCAAAAAAAACATGTGACACATACAGATAGAATTGTCGGCTATCAATAAAATTAACTGCCTTGGAAATGACCCTGGGTTGGGCCGAGAGGCAAATAAGGAGCTGTGATGTTCCTTCAATACACCAGGGTGATTCGACACAAAAATATGTAACCCTTCCCTGGTGCAGAGCTGAAGGGATTGGATACTGTAGCCTAGAGGATAATTCTCTGCCTTACAAGGCAAAGGTTGCAGGTTAAAGTCCCAGTGGGTATGGCTAGCTGATGAGGCCAAAATAATACACATACAAATAGTTGATATAGTAGATGGTGTATATTTTTGTGTGCCTGTAGGTAATATGTATATAATACATATGGCATATATACCATATTTTTGGTGTATAAGATGCACCTTTTTACTTCAAAAAAGTGCGCCAAAAACTGGGGGCATCTTATACACTGAATGCTGTTGGGTGGTGGTCAGTGGTGGCCGCCCGGGTTTTGGTTCCATCTGAAGAGGGGTGGCTGAGAAGGAAGGATGAATCAGATCTGACATGAATGCAGCACTGCCCATTTGCCTCATCCTCCATTAGAAGCAGTGGCAGCGGCGGAAGCAGCAGCCTCCCGTCTTCCCCTTTTTGGAATGAAACATTTACAGAGGAGGAAGAGCTGACTTGGTTTACAGAGGAGGATGCGAGATGAACATACCAAGGGACAGAGGCACCCACACGATGGAGGACAAAAGCTCGGGTTTCCCACCATGCCGTTAAACCTGGGGCATAGTCCTGTAGTCCGACGGGGTTGGTCAGTAGCAGCGGCAGCAGCCTTCCTGAAGTCTGGCGATACCGGCTTCTCATGCAGTTTAGGAGCGGCAGCAAACTAATGTGCTGAAGCTGACCAGATTAAAGACTACTCAGATGAATACCTGGTAGGCGGATTATTTTTTCCCCTATTTTCCTCCCGAAAAACTAAGATGTGTTTTATACTCTGGTGCATCTTACACCCTGAAAATACAGTACAGTGGTACCTCATCTTACGAACGCCTCTTCTAACGAACTTTTCGAGATACGAACCTGGTGTTTATGATTTTTTTGCCTCTTCTTCCGAACTATTTTCACCTTATGAACCCAAGCCGCTGCTGCTGGGATGAAGGGGTTTCTTTTTTTCCCCCCTTTTTTGAAGAAAGAAAAGGGAGGGGCGGCTTGGAGGGGGAAAGAGTTTGCATTTAAAAAAGTAGGAGAACAACGTGCTTGCACAGGCACTGAAAGGGTGTCTTTTGAAGAAAGAAAAGGGAGGGGCCTTTCTTCCTTCCCACTCACCCTTTAGCCTAGCCTTGCTTCTTCCACCCGCCCCCTTTAGCTGCTCCTCCCTGCCCTCTGTTCGCCTCCCTTCTAAAGTTTGGGATTTTCCTGAAGGATTTGCACGCATTATTTCCTTTTACATTGATTCCTATGGGAAACATTGTTTCGTCTTACGGACTTTTCACCTTACGAACCTCCTCCTGGAACCAATTAAGTTCGTATCATGAGGTACCACTGTATATTGTATCATAGCCTCTTTGCAAGACTTACAACCCAAAACTATACAATCTCAAATATTAAGGACAAGTCAAACCTACCTTGTGTCGCTTGAATTAAAAAGTGAAAATGGGAAGAATAACAGGGAAGCAATATTGATTCCTCCCATGCAGTAGATTCTAATCAAATGTTGTCATTGGTCTCTCCCTGGCCAAAGCTGATCCTCCTGTAAGCTATTGCTATTCTCCATTGTAACATTCAGCAATGATTCAAAATTCAGAAAAGTAATTGGTACTATAGTACCATCTATGGAAGCCTGCCACATTGTTAGTAAATAAACCGAACTACAGCTGAAATGCAAAATAAAAAAGCAGCCAACAAACAAATAGAAACCAGCACGGCATGTTTAACAAGGTCCAAAGTAGACCCAAGCTACAGAAAACATTTGTCTCTGAAGCTACGGGTTGAATCCCCAGCAGAATAAATAAACGATCATTTGTAAAATGTACACAAATTCTCATCTGTACAGATAGAACACAGTCAGGCAATCGCTTGGAGAAGAAATGGCAAAATTATGGCTGCAATGAGAAATCAATCATATATTGACTTCAGAGAGTCATGTCAGAAATGTATTCTCAGTAGCTCTTTCTTCATTCTAGGGTAGAAACAAGTTCTCTATCATCTTATACTTATAATAGCAAATCAAACGTATTTAATAACCATCCATGATCAGCAAGGTAAGAAGATGATATGAATGTGTCTCGCTTCCCTTTAGGGCATGTGGAATAGAAACTTAACTAGGTTTCTTGGTTCTTCCCGCACTTTCGATATTGTATAGGAAATAGAAGCATTATATGTCTGTAGCATTGCATTTTAAAACCCAGAGTTTCTTCAGAAATTTATTTTATTTTATTTTATTTATTGGATTTGTATGCCGCCCCTCTCCGCAGACTCGGGGCAGCTAACAACAATGATAAAAAACAGCATGTAACAATCCAATTAATAAAACAACTAAAAACCTTTATAGTAAAACCAAACATACACACAAACATACCATGCATAACTTGTAATGGCCTAGGGGGAAAGAATATCCTAACTCCCCCATGCTTGGCGATAAAGGTGGGTCTTGAGTAATTTGCGAAAGACAAGGAGGGTGGGGGCCGTTCTAATCTCTGGGGGGAGTTGATTCCAGAGGGCTGGGGCCGCCACAGAGAAGGCTCTTCCCCTGGGGCCCACCAAACGACATTGTTTGGTCGACGGGACCCGGAGAAGGCCAACTCTGTGGGACCTTATCGGCCGCTGGGATTCGTGCGGTAGAAGGCGGTTCCAGATGTATTCTGGCCCAATGCCATGTAGGGCTTTAAAGGTCATTACCAACACTTTGAATTGTGACCGGAAACCGATCGGCAACCAGTGCAGGCCACGGAGTGTTGCAGAAACATGGGCGAATCTAGGGAGCCCCACGATGGCTCTCGCGGTGGCATTCTGCACGATCTGAAGTTTCTGAACACTTTTCAAAGGTAGCTTTGATGTAGAGGAAAGAATGGCAGAATCAGAGGAACCTTTGAGGTCTTCTAGTTGAACCTCTACTCAAGTATGAGATCATGTACCATAGATGGTGAGCCTATGGCAGAGGTGCCACAGATGGCATGTGGAGCCACATCTGCTGGCATGTGAGCTGTTGCCTTAGCTCAGCTTCAACCTGCATGTGTGTGCCGGCTAGCTGATTTTTGGCTCACACAGAGGCTCCAGGAGGTCATTTTTGGCTTCCAGGGAGCCTCCAGGGGGATGGGGGAGGACGTTTTTACCCTCCTCTGGCTCCAAGGAAGCCTTTGGAGCCTGGGGAGGGTGAAACACAAGCCTACTGGGCCCACCAGAAGTTGAAAAACAGACCATTTCTGGCCTCCAGGGGACCTCCGGGTGGCAGGGGAAGCTGTTTTTTCCCTCCCCAGGCATTGAATTATGGGTGTGGGCACTCGTGCATACCTTGGCACCCAAGGAAAAATATGTTCGCCATCACTGTCCTATACCAACGATGGCGTGATTTGGTTTGTGTGCTAAAAGGGTATGTGTGTGTGTGCTAGCATGCAGGCATGTGCCCACACCCATTCCCTCCTTCCAGACATGTGCACCAGCCCACTCTGCACATTCACACACACACACACACACATCATCTCCACACACTGAAGCCTGGGACAGTGAAAAAAATGGCCAAATGAGCAAAGCGGGATGAAGCCCCAGAATGTAAAAAACAGCACAACGGGCAAACCGGAAGTCCATTTTTCCAAACTTCCAGTTTGCCTGTTGTGCTGTTTTTTGCACTCTAAACCCTTCAGGGAAGATTCCTGAAGCCCCAGAATGTAAAAAACAGCACAACGGGCAAACCAGAAGTCCATTTTTCCAAACTTCCAGTTTGGCTGTTGGGCTGTTTTTCGTACTCTGAGGCTTCAGGGAACCTTCCCTGAAGCCTCTGAAAGGCGGAACAGCCTTCCTCAAGGCCTAAAATCAACTGGCCAGTGCCACACACAGGAGCTAACATATGGCAATGCCTCGTGTGCCCACTGATATGGCTCCACATTCCACCTGTGGCACTTGTGCCATTGGTTCACCATCATGGTCTTATACTAGTGATGGCAAACCTATTTATTATTTATCTATCTATCTATCTATCTATCTATCTATCTATCTATCTATCTATCTATCTATCTATCTATTTATTAGATCTGTATGCCGCCCCTTTCCGTAGACTCGGGGCGGCTCACAACACAATAAAACAGTTAAGTTTTTTCCTTGGGTGCCGAAAAAGCACACACACGAGTGCATACACCCATAATACAATGCCTGGGGAAGGTGAAAGCAGCTTCCGCCGTCCCCCAGAGGCCCTCTGGAGGCCGGAAATGGCCTGTTTCCCAACTCCTGGTGGGCCCAGTAGGCTCATGTTTCGCCTTCTCCAGACTCCAAAGGCGTCCCTGGAGCCAGGAGAGGGTAAAAACGCCCTTCCCCTTCCCCCTGGAGGTTCTCTGGAAGCCAAAAATGCCTTCCCAGAGCCTCTGTGTGAACCAAAAATCAGCTGGCTGGTGTACACATGGACGTTAGAACTGAGCTGGGGCAACAGCTTGCATGCCAGCAGATATGGCTCCGCATGCCACCAGTGGCACCCATGCCATAGGTTCTCCACCACTGTCTTATACCATTCCAGACAAATGACTTTCCAGTCTCTTTTTAAAAGCCTCCAGTGATGGAGCATCTATAACTTCTGAAAGCAAGGCACTCCACTAGTTAATTGTTAGAAAATGTCTCCTTCATTCTAGGTTCTTTCATTTGGAAGTCTTTTAAAATTCCACAGACAGCAAAAAAATAAAATAAAATATGCCTTTACCTTTAAAAAAACAAGATAAACTCACCAGGTTCGTAAATTAAAGCACTATATGCACAAACAAATGTTTTCAACATGTAAGATTGCCAACTCATCATAAAAATGTTTCCCTTTTTTTTTTCAAACATATCCATGTATCAGGATTTTTTTGCTAACTTTGTAATTATAGTCCTGCTGCTCATGTGCTGTTAAGCAAAGCAAATGATCTGCCTCTTTATTCAATTAGAATATTATTAAGTCATCCCTTAAGACCAAGAATAATGAGTTGAAAAAGAACATCTGGGGTGTTATTCTTAGGAATTTTATGTGGTTTTAATTTGGATGTTAAAGTCTGCAGTTCTTGCTGCTGCTCTAAGAGATGCTGAGATGGACTTATAATGTTTGTTTTAAACCCTTAAAAGGAGTGAGTTTCATATACACATTAAAGTTGAATTACGAATACATACATACATACATACATACATACATACATACATACATACATAGAATACTTTATTGGCCAAGTATGATTGGACACACAAGGAATTTGTCTTTGGTGCATATGCTCTCAGTGTACATAAAAGAAAATGATACATTTGTCAAGAATCATGAAGTACAACATTTAAGGATTGTCATGGGGTCAAATAAGCAATGAGGAAACAATCAATATAATAATAATAATATTATTATTATTAATAATAATAATAATAACAACAACAACAACAACAACAACTCAGACAGGAAAGACAGCTACTTTGTTTTAAGGCAATGTTAAAAACATTCCAAGTCTAACAGAACCAACTTCCTGCCACCATTTTTAAACACTCAATCAATCCTTCCTAAGTTTTTTTTGCGCAGAAGCAAAAAATCAGTGAAAATCACCAAAATCCCACACGCCTGTGTTTTTGCACACAATTTTGCTTGCTGCACATGCATAGAAGCGAAATCTCATGCATGTGTGTGAGAGAGCATGTCGGGAAGGCACAGCTACATACACATTGCAAAAATCGCTATCAGAATGGAGCAACTTACCATTCCAGAAGGAAGCCTTCACTGATGTGATCCCAGGAAACATATGCAAGGGTGGGAAGCAGGCAGGACAGGGTGGAACACAGTTCCACCGGCGGAAATGAAGATGTGTGCGCTGCTCCAGTTGATCGGCAGTTGTCACTTCCTGGATTACTGGTCTCAGCTCAGCTCTCCTTTTTTCCCCTTCTGCTGCTGCTGCTGCATCTGTGCTCCTTGCTTTTTTCCTCTTTCCTCCTTTCTGGCCTCAGACGAGCTGCCCTCTCTCCTGCCCGGCTCCCCTCCAGCTCCCGCGACCACCTCCTGCCAGAGGTGCAAGCAGAAGGCGTGGGTGGAAAAGGCAGTTTCACCCATAATTTATGATTTTGGCAGCACCCGTTCACCTAGCCTGAGGTGGGGGGGCAGCCCAGGAAGGAGAGCACGGGAAACGTGAAGCAAATTGTCACCCCAGTGAGAGACACTGGTGAGGTTGTAAGTCGAGGACTTAACAGTTCACTTGATCGTTCAAGCCACTCCCACCTGGTCACATGGCTGGCAAGCCACTCCTACCCAGTCACATGACCATCAAGCAACATCCACAAATAAGCCACACCCACAGTGTGGCAGTAAAAATTTTGGATGACCATTACTTAACATATGTGATCCCTGTTGATCAATTTCCCCAGATAGGGAATGTTTTCCCAGTTGCATGCTTCTCCGAGCCCGGAAGAGAAGGCAGCCAGGTGGGAGGGGGAAGCTGCATGGGTTCTTTTTTTTGGCTGTTGCTGCAGTAGCCATGAATAGCATTGCAAATCTGCTGCTGGACAAGGAGGAACATCCTCTGTAGCTGGGCGAAAATGTCATCCTAAAGCCTCCTTCCACACCATTCTCTATGAGTGCCCGGCAGAGGTGACATTTATGGGCCAGGCCGGCACCCCCCAAACATCAGCTTGATTAAGCTGGCCTGTCCCTGTGTCAAAAGAAGGCCCTAGCCACGGGAGTCTATGCCTGCCTAACCAAAACAGGCTCCACGGAGTTCCGTGTGACTTACTGCCAGGTAAGTGGGTAGAGCAGCCTTGCCTGCAGCTTATAATAAATAAAACAATAAATATTGGTAACGTGGTTGGTAAATCCACAGTGACTGAATTTAAACATGCCTGGGATAAACATATATCCATCCTAAGATAAAATACAAAAAATAGTATAAGGGCAGACTAGATGGATCATGAGGTCTTTTTCTACCGTCAGTCTTCTATGTTTCTATGTTTCTAAATATTAACACTAAAACTCCATTGGGGTCCAGATCAGAAAGTTTGGGGCATGCAAAATGTTTACTTCCTCCTGGGGGGGAGGGGCTAACAGAAAATAATTGAGAAGCACTGCTATAATGCTTGGCTGCATAACTAGAGGTATAACAAGCAGGAAGAGAGAGATTGTGATCCTGCTTTATAGAGTGCTGGTGAGACCACATTTGAAATACTGTGTTCAGTTCTGGAGACCTCACCTACAAAAAGATATTGATCAAATTGAACGGGTCCAAAGACGGGCTACAAAAATGGTGGAAGGTCTTCAGCATCAAACTTATCAGGAAAGACTTCATGAACTCAATCTGTATAGTCTGGAGGACCGAAGGGAAAGGGGGGACATGATCGAAACATTTAAATATGTGAAAGGGTTAAATAAGGTTAAGGAGGGAAGTGTTTTTAATAGGAAAGTAAACACAAGAATGAGGGCGCACAATCTGAGGTTAGGTGGAGGAAAGCTCAGAAGCAACGTGAGAAAATATTATTTTACTGAAAGAGTAGTAGATGCTTGGAACAAACTTCCAGCAGACGTGGTTGGTAAATCCACAGTAATTGAATTTAAACATGCCTGGGATAAACAAAGATCCTAAGATCAAATACAGGAAATAGTATAAGGGCAGAATAGATGGACCATGAGGTCTTTTTCTGCAGTCAATCTTCTACGTTTCTATGTCTTTAGTCTGCGAGTCCAGTTATGTTAGGAAATGTGAGCATTGCAACCATTCGAATAAATTGTGGGATTTATCCTTTGTGGAATCAATCTTCCTTGCAACTGGGGGAAAATAAAAAAACAGAAATAGAAAAATGAGTATACATACTAGAAGGGACCCTTTTCTACATCTATTGAATTTTCACCGGGAAGAAATGAATCATTTTCAAGTCGTGCTTGGAATATTTCTCCCCGCCTCTGCCCAGCCCATCGCGGTAGCTCATTTGTTTTCCTAGCCTTCTCGGGTGGCATGGAGAAACCTCTTCCAAAAATTACATCACATTGTATTGAAAATAGGGATCTTCTGTTTTGTTTGATGGTGCTGACAGGCTCTTGCAAAGGTCACAAGGAGTTAGACAAAAGAGCTCCTACAGGATCATTAATCATTGCCCTGCAGGAAAAATGTGGCTTCATTAGATGAGCAAGCTGTGTGCAAGTGCCATTGGAAGAAAAAAAAATGGCAGGAAAAAAACTACCAACAGAGGAGAAATGAACTGTATTAGGATTAGCATCACTTTATAAAACCTTAGTAAGACTACATCTGGAATATTGTGTCCAATTTACATCATCACAATATTGGTGCGTGCATAAGTGCAACATTGTGCCTACGGTCCCTGTCCTGATATCCTATTGTCTTCTTCTTTTATCCGCTATCTAATACATGCTTGACGGAATGTGTTGTGCTTAGCTCTGGCCCAGCTCCTGCCCCAAGGACTGTGGATGTGGGGGAGACATCCACATGCTGCAGGCCTGTTTTGCCCATGGTGGAATCTGCTGATGAAGACTCCTCTGACCAAGAAGACATGAGTGACAGGGAGGAGGAGAGTGTGGCAGACAGCTCAGAAGGAGATCAATTATCTAGCTCCTCCTTGGATTATGAACAAGAGTTAATGATACAGCCACGCATGCGGAGAGCGATGCATAGGCAACAACAACTGAGATATTATTATCAAAGAAAATGAGGCCACCTTTGGTTGGGTGGGGCTGTGGTAATTAGTGAGGCTGCTATAAATAGCAGCCTGTGGGTTTGGCCATTGTGGAGGATTATCTGATCTTTGTGTTTTGTGACTGCTTTGCTGAGTTTGATCTCTGATTTTCCCCCGCTTTGAAACTAACCCAGAGCAAAGTGTGTTTCACTTTGTGAAAGAAGAAGGACTGTGAATTGCCTCACAGCTGCAACTAAATATCACAGAACTGATAAGGGACTTGTACAAATTAGCAATTTGTTTGGAGACAAGTGCTCTTTGCTATACAAAAAGAGTGCTCTGTTTATTTGCATTTTCGGTATAAAGAACATTGTTATGAATTTTCAAACGTGTGTGTGTCTGAAATTGTATCTGTGCCTTTTTGGGAGGATTCTACCAGAGAGCTCGACAGAATGAATGAATGAATGAATGAATGAATGAATGAATGAATGAATGAATGAATGAATGAATAAGATGTTGAGATGCTGGAGTTCAGAGAAGAGCAACTAAGTTGATTAGAGGACTGGAGGATAAAACATATGAAGAACGATGGCAAGAATTGGATATGGGTAATCCAGAGATAAGAAGCGGCAACGACAACATGACATGACATGATAGCAGTATTCCAGTATTTGAAAGGCTGCCACATAAAAGAAGGGGCTCAACTTATCTACAGTTCTAAGCTGCATTAACAGAGGGATAGAATTAGGGATGGGTTATTTGCTGGAATGGCGGGAATGCCATTCCTGTAGCAGCAATGGAGCATGTAGTTTAGCTCCATTGCCACCGAGTGTGCATGCGTTGTGCATGTGCGTTGAGTCTGCGGAGAGGGGCGGCATACAAATCTAATAAATAATAATAATAATAATAATAATAATAATAATAATAATAATAATAACAACAACAATAATAACAATAATAATAATGTGCAAACGGCATGATTTCAGGTAAAAATTAATGTTTTTTTACTTCCACGCATATGCGGAAGCAAAGAACCCAGCAATTTTGGCTTCCAGAAGGACATCCGCACATGAAATTTTGGCTGCTGCACATGCGCAGCAGCCAGATCTCACTGTGGCGCCTAGAGCGGCAGCTGGGAGAAGCAACAAAAGTGGCCTGTCTGAGCTCCAGCCGCGTGGCCTGCTTTCTGCTCTCCCAGGCCGCAGATGGCGCAGCGATGGCACCCCGAGTGAGTCGTGGCCTTTGGGAGCAGCATCACTGTGCTCCCGAAGGTCATCACTTACTTGAGCCCCCATCGCCGCGCCAATAGATGCCTACGGAGTGGGAGAGAACAGAACAGGCCACGCAGCTGAAACTTGAGGCCTCCTGGACTCCTTCCCACGCTGCATGCCATCTTCTCAGCGAGGGAGAAGCTGTCAAGGAAGGTAAGGAAGGAGGCAGGGGGTGGAACATTCAGGACCATCCCAGCAGGGCAGGTGGGGGTAACTTACCTTTTGGCTTTCCAGGTTTTTTGCTTCTGCGCATGCCTCTGAGGTCCCTTCCAACTCTGTTATTCTACTCTATTCTATTCTATTCCCTGGCAATATGGCAGTGGCTGAAAAAAGTTCCCAAAAAGTTTTTTTTTAAAGGTCAGACTCTCCGAGTCTGTGGAGAGGGGCGGCATACAAATGTAATTAATAATAATAATAATAATAATAATAATAATAATAATAATAATAATAATAATTTTGAGAGGTGTATCTTTCAATTTTCTGGATTAAAAACCCCCATCATGGATGGCCTATATACATCAAATGTTATTTCCTAGAAATAAGGACCCCCAATTGTTCTACAGCAGAAATCCAGTGTTGTAGTTTGGAAACTACAGCCAGCCAGCCCCATTAATTCCGGGCAGCCTGTGTGAAGATTCTCCAAGCATACCACGAAATGAATCAGTCGGCAGAATCTGAGAATGGAAGCAGGAAAGGATCTTGCCTCCTCTGGGTTTTGTTGTTGATGGCCTTGTTTTCTCCACTCTGCCTTTGCATAACTGCAGTAGGCCCTCCCCTGCTAGCTGTTTGCTGCCCCCCATGCTGTGTTTGCAGAGAAAGGGATGACAAAAGAATAAGTCAAAGGAATATCTTTTACCATCAGCCTACCTTATTCCCCTTTTACTAATGGGGAAACATAAGCACTTCAAATGAAGAGTTTTCGGTCCGGGTCGTATGTGACCCGAACAGAAGATTTGTAACTTTTTTTGCCCAGCAAAAACTAAGCCCCCCACCCCCCAAAAAAAATTCTCATAGAGAGAACCCCTGAAATGATGAAAAGTCATGAAATTTCAAGTTTCAGATATGCAGGGAAATTTTTTTTACAGGGACTCAAACTTGGCTTCGGGTCGCATACGACCCGAACAGAACAGCAGGGTTAATGCCATGTTTTGCACAGGTCAGATTTTTCTGCAGCACAAGCAGACTTAAAAAGAGAACAAAGAATGGAAGTGCTTATGTTCCTCCGCTCAAGAACCTATTAATAAACCTAATGCTACATTGGCCATAGATAGTGACCATTAGCATGATCAGTAGCCACTTGGCTGCCAAAGCTAATAAGGGTGCTGGAGGTCCAATAGGATAAGAAAAAAAATACACAGTGGTACCTTTACTTAATAACTTAATTTGTTCTGTGACCAGGTTCTTAAGTAGAAAAGTTTGTAAGAAGAAGCAATTTTTCCCATAGGAATCAATGTAAAGGCAAATAATGCGTGCAATTGGGAAAACCACAGGGAGGGTGGATGCCCGGTTTCCTCCCATGAGATTCCTAGAGAGGCCCCATGGAGGCTTCACCCTGCGTTTTCCAGCCCTGTTTCCTCCCATGAGATTCTTAGAGAGGCCCCATTGAGGCTTCTCCTCGCCTTTTCTGGCCCTGTTTCCTCCCAGGAGATTCCTAGAGAGGCCCCACGGAGGCTTCTCCCTGCCTTTTCCAGTTACAGTTTCAGAGAATCGGGTCTTTAAGTGGAAAATGGTTCTTGAGAAGAGGCAAAGAAAATCTTGAGCACCCGGTTCTTATCTAGAAATATTTGTAAGTAGAGGCGTTCTAAGGTAGAAACAAAAAGATACACCTACAAAAAGATATTGACAAAATTGAATGGGTCCAAAGACGGGCTACAAGAATGGTGGAAGGTCTTAAGCATAAAACGTATCAGGAAAGACTTAATGAACTCAATCTGTATAGTCTGGAGGACAGAAAGAAAAGGGGGGACATGATCGAAACATTTAAATATGTTAAATGGTTAAAGGAGGGAAGTGTTTTTAATAGGAAAGTGAACACAAGAACAAGGGGACACAATCTGAAGTTAGTTGGGGGAAGGATCAAAAGTAACATGAGAAAATATTATTTTACTGAAAGAGTAGTAGATCCTTGGAACAAACTTCCAGCAGACGTGGTAGATAAATCCATAGTAACTGAATTTAAACATGCCTGGGATAAACATATATCCATTGTAAGATAAAATACAGAAAATAGTATAAGGGCAGACTAGATGGACCATGAGGTCTTTTTCTGCCGTCAGTCTTCTATGTTTCTAGAAGTACCACTATATATTTCAAATTGTTCTGGATACAAAAATGCCACATGTTCTCCCGTCAGCTGAACGGACACATCTTTTTAAAATCAGCTTTATGTCCTGTATATTCTTCACCACCCTCCTTTCAATCTCCACCAGGGAGTTTCTGAAATATGTCTGAGTGAGCCAAAGAAAAGAAATCATAAATTTGAGCTGTGGAAAGGGGAAAAAAATATTTTAAAAAAGAGACTACTTAATAATGCCACACTAAGGATACTTCCTCGTTGCCCCTGAAGTATGTTGAACAGCCTGAATAAGACAGGAGAAACGTTAATATTCTTGAATGTCGAGTCATCAAGGCTCAAGGTAGCTTCTTCTGTTTTAAGAGGCAGAAGCAGAGATACAGGTTAAAACATAATGAAATGGAGAGGCAGACTCTGACAACTGCTTAGCCACACTTAACATTTGAAAGCTAATCGTAAGAAATCTTATTATTAATGATGTCAATACTTTGAGGTCAATAGGAAGAGCTTGTTTAGGTACTACTAAAAGGAAATAGCAGTAGCACGTATACGTATACACCATTCATGGGGGTATGCTTGTTTTCTGTTTTATGTTCTATTCCCATTGATATAATAATAAAATAAAAATATATATAATAGGGTTTTAGAGTAATTAGTTAAATTAATTGGATTTTGGAGATTTATACTGTACATTGGGTTTTTTTTTAATATGTTTTAAGCCGTTCCGAGTCCTCGGAGAGGGGCAGCATATAAATCAAATAAATAAGTATTTTTTAAAAAATTTTAAAGGTTTTTTTGAAAATTCATAAAAACAAACAATGGTACATACAGAAAGTAGAGAGATATCTTAGTCTCTCTCTCCTTGTTTATTTTACTTTATGTTCTGTCGGGCTCTCTGGTAGAATCCTCCCAAAAATTCACAGGTACAAATTTCAGACACACACGTTTGAAAATTCAAAACAATGTTCTTTATAATGAAAATTCACTTAAACTAAGCCCTCTTTTGGTATAGCAAAGAGCACTCATCTCCAAACAAACTGGTAATATATACAAGTCCCTTATCAGTCCTGTGATACTTAGCTTGCAGCTGTGAGGTAATTCACAGTCCTTCTTTCACAAAGTGAAACACACTTTGCTCTGGTTTAGTTTCAAAGCAGGGAAAAAGAAGCACACAAAAAGTCAGTCAGTAAAGCAGTCATGAAACACAACGATCAGATAATCCTCCACAATGGCCAAACCCACTAATTACCACAGCCCCACCCAACCACAGGTGGCCTCATTTTCTTTGATAATAATATCTCAGTTGTTGTTGCCTATGCATCGCTCTCCGCATGCGTGGCTGTATCATTAACTCTTGTTCTGAATCCAAGGAGGAGCTAGATAATTGATCTCCTTCTGAGCTGTCTGCCACACTCTCCTCCTCCCTGTCACTCGTCGACGACTCGATTGTTAAAGTCATATTTTTTACAGTCAAGTTTGGAGCGGTTAATATTAAGTTTGAATCTGTTGCATGCTCTTGTGTTGTTGCGGTTGAAGCTGAAGTAGTCGTTGACCGGAAGGACATTGCAGGATATGATCTTGTGGGCAATACTTAAATCGTGTTTTAGGCGCCGCAATTCTAAGCTTTCAAGACCTAGGATAGTTAGTCCTATTCGTAAGGGATAGTTAGTCTGTTTTCGTAATGTTCATATGTAAATAAAAAGGAGGATCAAACAAGTAGACAAACAAAACACACACACATACATAAAAAGGACTTAAATACATAATTTATATCAAGAAAAGGAAGGAAGGGAGATAAAATAAAAAGAAAACATGCTCAAACATGTTAATATAACTGCTGGCTGTAGTTCAGCAGTTCAAATCTCACCACCGGCTCAAGGTTGATTCAGCCTTCCATCCTTCCAAGGTGGGTAAAATGAGCACCCAGATTATTAGGGGCAATATACTGAATCTATAAACCACTTAGAGGGGGTTGTAAAAGTACTATGAATTGTTACATAAGTCTAAATACCGTTGCTATTACTATAAAGCGGTACTAATACTTCATGTGATTTTGATTCTGTGCTTCTATTTAAACAATCAATTGTTGAGCCGCACTCAATTCTGAACCAAAAAGCTCAGACCCATTGTTACATTGGATTGCTACCTATGAAAGACCTTGAATTAAATGCATTAAATTGATTTCTGATTGACGGATAGTGGAGATCCAGTAAACACTGGAGAAAGAAAATAATCCTGATGAATCCTTCTTCCTTTAAAAAGCTCTCCAGAATGCCTGAAAATTTATGCTAGGCTTAAACTGACTGTAAAGCCGTCGTCACTATCTATTAGTGTGAAAGAAGTAAGGAGCAATAAAGAGATCTTTTAAGAGGGTTCTGATGAATACTGGTGTCATTTCCACCCTGCCTCCAAGCACTCAGATAAAATGTATGAGCTCCTTAAGAAACGTGTAATGTAAATTTGTTTTATCACACTAAGTTTGTTTCATCACACCAAAGAAAAAAGTTGTTTTCACTGGGGCACTTTTAAAATCCAGAAAAAAAGGATTCACTTTGTGCACATATTATTCTTAGATAATTAAAGATGCGGTTCTTCGTTCAAGAATCCATATCAGTGAACTGCTAATGTTGAGGCCATCAAATAGACACCTTCACAAATGGACATTACGGCCAACCGTGACGGACTGCCAACATTTTTATTGACACACTGTGGGTGTGGCTTATTTTGTGGGTGTGGCTTGATGGTCATGTGACTGGGTAGGAGTGACTTGCCTGCCATGTCACCAGGTGGAAGTGGCTTGACAATCATGTGACCAGGGGGGTGACTTAAAGGCCATGTGACTGGGTGGGAGTGGCTTACCGCCCAAGATAAGTTTTCAAAATAGGTGCTTGGACACTTTTTTAGTTGATTAAGTAACATTATTTGAACTGCCACAAAAAGGACAAATGATAGACAGCATTATTTGTTCAGGAGCACAGTAACATTTTAGGATTTTGTACTGAACCCACAGGGTTCAGTATGATAACAGATTAGGCAAGTAGCTCGATTTTCTTTAATTGCTTCAAAAAATTCAGTTCCAGATAATGATTAAAATGGTTGATGTGTTTATGGGTAAAAATATACTATTTAATTATTTCCTATTTTAAAAGTAATTAAGGATCGTACTAAGGTACTAGAGAAGGAAGGACAATTTAAAAAAAACTATTAAGTATTCAATAAATAGTGCATAAACTGAAATGCGCCTATTTAATATAAGAAATTATAAATGGTTATTTAATCATAACAGTTTTTTAAAGATTGTTTAATTGTAACAAAATTATTATAGTTAATTACAAAATAATTGAAGCTTGTCTAATGTTTGGTGATATTGTTGGGAAAGTCAGTCCCATATTCCAGAACTATAGCTGTAGTCCCCCTCCTTCCTTTCCTTTCCTTTCCTTTCCTTTTCTTTCCTTTTCTTTCCTTCCCTTTCCTTCCCTTCCCTTCCCTTCCTTCTTTATTAAAGTTTGTTTGCAGAAAAATCAATTTCCAGAAGCACACAAAGATGACTGATTCAGCTATATACAGTGGTACCTCATCTTACGAACGCCTCTTCTAACAAACTTTTCAATATACGAACCTGGTGTTTAGGATTTTTTTGCCGCTTCTTCCGAACTATTTTCACCATACGAACCCAAGCCGCTGCTGCTGGGATGAAGGGGTTTCTTTCCCCCCCCTTTTTTGAAGAAAGAAAAGGGAGGGGCGGCTTGGAGGGGGAAAGACTGCATTTACAAAAGTAGGAGAACAGCGTGCTTGCAGGCACTGAAAGATTGTCTTTTGAAGAAAGAAAAGGGAGGGGCGCCCCCCTTGCCTTTCTTCCTTCCCACTCACCCTTTAACCTAGCCTTGCTTCGTCCACCCGCCCTCTTTAGCTGCTGCTCCCTGCCCTCTCTTCACCTCCCTTCTAAAGTTTGGGGTTTTCCTGAAGGATTTGCAGGCATTATTTGCTTTTACATTGATTCCTATGGGAAACATTGTTTTGTCTTACGAACGTTTCACCTTACGAACCTCCTCCTGGAACCAATTAAGTTCGTATCATGTATATAGTATATAGTTTGTATTTATTATGCTGTACCCCACCCTGAGTCACTTTGAGAAGGGCGGCATAAAAGTCTAATTAATAAATGAAATAAATAAATAAATAAATAAATAATAGGTACACGTGAAATCTCCTACATCTGCTATTTTCAGTTCCCTTATTGATGTTTCTTAATTTCCTTAGTTCAAAATAGTTTCTAAAACCCTCTTAGGGAATACGTATTATAAAATTGTATTAGCACTGCAGATTACAGATATTGCTTTATTTTTAGGAAACCATTCTAACCTGCACTTTTAATCTATAGCAAGTTATTTGAGCCCTATTATCATTTTGGAGACCTCCTTAATTCAGACCCTGACTTGATCTTCTCCCAGAATCAGCTTCAATTTTCCTCCTTCCCAAAGAGGACCAAGTTACCGTATAATCCTGTCCCACAGACATATTTGTTTATAGTAGAAATTACGAGCGTGCAACTGGCATAAATCCAAGGAGGATATCCCACAACACTTGTTTTGCAAAGTCCTGAACAGATTTTCATTATTATTGCAGCTGCATTTGGTTGGTATCTTAATCCCAAAAGCTGCCCTGAAAATTGCTGGATGCTGATCTTACTTGTGGAGTATTCATGCCAATATGGAGCTTACTCACCGATTTACCAACGGGATGACAATTTGCTTTTTCTAAGCAAGACAGCGAAAAATGTGTTAGGCGAGTCCAGCAAAGGGCAGCTATTTGTGGACCTACTAGAACAATCCGGTGGTGGTGGAGGGGTGTATACGTGCACGCCTACACCCATCCTTCAGCTTCCTGCGCATGTACAGAGTCATGGACCAAACCAGTCCAGGCTAGAAGCCACCAGTGGGAAGAAATCCTCCAGGAAGGAGAGCAGCTCGTTGGGGAGATGACGCTCCCGTCACCCCTGTCACCCACTTGCCAGAGTCTCCCCGACGATCTGCTCTCTTTCCTAGAGGATTTCTTCCTGCTGGTGGCTCCCAGCTGGGACTGCTTTGGGCCATAACAGCAGCAGCGGCCAGTCCAACCCAGGAACCACCATCAGGAAGAAATCCTCCAGGAAGTAAAGCAGGGAGAGGGGCGGCATACAAATCTAATAGATAGATAGATAGATAGATAGGTAGGTAGGTAGGTAGGTAGGTGTTGTGGTTCAGCCTGAGGCTGCTCAGGGACCGGCTGTGTCTCTGCTGGCTCCATGCCCGGAGGAGGGTGACAGCGAAGAGGAGGGGGCTGAACAGTCGGACGGGGGAGAGGAAAATCAGGAATGGGATGAAGGAGAACAGCATGAGAGCCCCGGGGGGGGGGGGGGGGCTCTCCCCAGCCAGTAGTTTGGAGTCATTAGGTGATGAAGCTCAAGCCGTCATTGACATGCAACAGAGACGGTCAGATCAAAGAAAGGAGCAATTAAAGAAGTATTATCAGCACTGAATTAGGAACAGCTGGGTTTGGGTGTGGTCCTCCTTAGCAGGGTTTAAAAGGCAGGCAAGCCCTTGAAGCCATGTGGAGTGTTATCAGTTTGGAGTTGCGTTATCCTGTCTTGTTTCTCGGCTTCTCTGTTCCTGGCTTGTGGCCCAGCAGCTTTGGAAGACCCGTGGGAGGTGTAGGTCTGCTATCTTCAGCCTCGGCTTGGCAGCAAGAATTCTGTATTGCTGCATGGACTTTTGCCTTCGTGGATATATCTGAAGATACAGCATTTTCCTGTTTGTAAGGACATTTTCTGTTACCTGTGTTTTTCTTGAATTTTATAAAACTGCCTTTGCCTTTTACCAGTGTGTCTGGCTTCTCTTTTTGGGTTGGTATTGGCTTCTGGAGTGACCCAGATAGAACAGTAGGTAGGTAGGTAGGTAGGTAGGTAGGTAGGTAGATAGATAGATAGATAGATAGATAGATAGATAGATAGATGATAGATAGATAGATAGATAGATAGATAGATAGATAGATAGATAGATAGATAGCCCCTGGGCGCCCCTGTCGCCCGCTTGCCAGAGTCTCCCCGAGGAGCTGCCCTCCTTCTTGTATAATTTCTTCCCACTGGTGGCTCCTGGCCGGGACTGCTTTGGGCCATGGCTGCGGCGGTCAGTCCCAGCCTGGAAACACCAGCAGGAAGAAATCACCCAGGAAGGAGAGGAGCTCATCGAGGAGATGACGTGCTCCTGTCACCTGATTGCCAGAGTCTCCCTGATGAGCTGCTCTCCTTCCTGGAGGATTTCTTCTCACTGGTGGCTCCTGGCCGGGAATGAATGCCGCTGCTGCCCACACGCCTCACAGGACCCAGCCCCGCTACCAGCTAGCCGCATCGGCAGCAGCAATAGTGGCAGGGGTACCCCATTCCTGCCAGACGAGCACCATGCTCTGTGGGCCCACCTAGCAGGGGGCGCTGTTGATGCTGGTGGGGGTGGTGAGCTTTGGCTGCTGCACATGCGCAGAAGCTGAATCTTGCATGCACAGCGAGTGCACGGCCAGCGGTGTTGGAGCTGCATGCCGTTCCACTTCCTGCCCACCCCTGGGTGAATCCGAGGAAAGCCCTAATGTTCATGTTTCCATACATATTGCGCAAAACATAATGGTTTCAATGGACATTTCCCCATAATCAACAAAGGAGATATAACCTGGAGGCCTATGCACAAATCAATAGGGAGAAATCGGCACACATTTTGCCTTTTCATATTCATTGTCATGATTGTCAAGCCACTACCACCTGGTCACATGGCTGGCAAGCCACTCCTCCCCGGTCACATGACCATCAAGCTACACCCACAAAATAAGCCACGCCCACAGTATGGCAGTAAAATTTTTGGCAGCCCATCACTGCAGAAGCTCCTTTCAAAATTGTGGTGCTGACTGGTGACAGGAAGCCTCAGCAGAGGAACGAAAGAGCCACATATGGCTGCAGAGCCGCAGATTGCTGATTCCTGCCCTAACCGAACTATATCTGAAGATCTGTAAGAGAGAAAAAACAAGGGAGAAATGGAAAATGGCTTCTTCGCTATTTCTACTCCCTCTCCGACGTGCACCATATGCTAGCTGGTTTTTTTGGGGAGGTGAAAAGGAACAAGCTTGCTGAGCAAGTGACAAGATGTTTCATTGTTTTCTTTTATTTCCCTTCCATTTCCAGCTCAGATCTCACAGCTGCTTCAGAGGTGACAAACAATTAATTTAGTGCCCAGCTGTTAAATATTTACTCCCTTTTGATACACTGCTCAAGATTCACTTTGGCAGAAATAATTATAGCTGAAAGAGGAAAAAGGAGCCCTGGTAGATTCGTACAGTTATCATCTTTTATTCCGCATCTTCTGCCTAAAGTGGCTGGTTTAGTCAAGAAAGATTAGGAACTCTTGCACACAAAACACAACCCACAACCACACACACACACACACACACAAATCTCCCTGACATTATTCAGCTGGATTCACCTCTGGGAGAATGGCACTTGGAAATTGGCCTATTCAACCCTATTTGATGAACTATCAAATTTTGGATGATATTTAAAGTAAAAATAAAGATTCCCCTGCACATATGTGTTAGTTGTTCCTGACTCTAGGGGGCAGTGCACATATCTGTTTCAAAGGAGAAGAGGCAGTGCTGTCCGAAGATGTCTCCATGGTCAATGCGTCCGGCATGACTAAAAGCTGAAGGCACATGAAACACTGTTACTTTCCCACCAAAGGTGGTCTTTATTTTTCTACTTGCATTTTGCTTTTGAACTGCTAGCTTAGCAGAAGCTGGGCCAAATATTTATTTATTTGTTTGTTTGTTTGTTTGTTTGTTTGTTTGTTTGTTTGTTTGTTTGTTTGTTTGTTTATTTATTTATTTATTTATTTATTTATTTATTTATTTATTTATTTATTTATTTATTTATTTATTTATTTATTTATTTATTTATTTATTTATTTATTTATTTATTTATTTATCCAATACACAAATACATAGGAAGAAAAATAGACATGTAGTAATATATATAAGGGTAAAGTGAACTTAGAGGAGAGGATATATGAAAGAAAGAAGGCCCACAGAGTGGGCCTTCTCCGGGTCCAGTCAACTAAACAATGTCGGTTGGCGGACCCCAGGGGAAGAGCCTTCTCTGTGTCGACCCTCTGGAACCAACTCCCCCCGGAGATTAGAACTGCCCCTACTCTCCTTGCCTTTCGTAAGCTCCTTAAGACCCACCTGTGTCGTCAGGCATGGGGGAACTGAGACATCTCCCCCGGGCATATACAATTTATGAATGGTATGTGTGTATGTATGTGTGATTAGAAAATGGGATTTTTAAAAAATGTTTTTAGTAGAAATTTAGATTTGCTGAAATTGTTTTCTGTTATTCTGTTGTGAGCCGCCCCGAGTCTGCGGAGAGGGGCGGCATACAAATCTAAATAAACATAAACAAGCATAAACATATATGATAAGTGAGAGAAAGGAAAGACAATTGGACAGGGGATGAAAGGCAAACCAGTGCACTTATGTACGCCCCTTACTGGCCTCTTAGGAACCTGGAGAGGTCAATCGTGGAGAGTCTAAGGGAGAAATGTTGGGGGTAAGGGGTTGACACAATTGAGTCCGGTAATGAGTTCCACGCTTCGATAACTCGATTGCTGAAATCATATATTTTACAGTCAAGTTTGGAGCGCTTCGTATTAAGTTTGAATCTGTTGCGTGCTCTTGTGTTGTTGCGGTTGAAGCTGAATTAGTCATTGACCAGTAGGACACTGCAGCATATGATCTTGTGGGCAATACTCAAATCGTGTTTTACGCGCCATAGTTCTAGGCTTTCTAGGCCCAGGATTGTTAGTCTATTTTCGTAGGATATTCTGTTTTGAAGGGCCCTTTTGGTGAAATATCTTTGGACAATGGGAGATCTCTCCATTATGCAGCACTTGGAATTCAAACCGCTGAACTGCCGACCTCTTGATCAACAAGCCCAGCATCTTAGTCATCGAGTCACTACGTCCCCTGGATGATATTTAGAGAATATAAATGCTAACATGTGTTGTGGCCCACCTAGCAGCCTGTACAACCAGGGCCTTTGGAAGCCTGTGGCGTCTTTTAGCAGGGCTGAGAAAGGAGGGACTACTCCTTTGCCTGAATGCAAGAGCACTCAGGGCTGCTGAAAGGCAGGAACTGCCAAAATGCAGGAAGGTTTACTCTGGTGCAGGTCTACTCGAGAGTAGAACTGCAGACTAATTGGCCACACCCTTAAGACTACTTAAGGCCTAAGCACGTTACGGCTAATTGGAGGGAACAATGCCATTCCTGAATCTTGTAACGCGAATCTTGAATCTTGCGTCGTAGTTCCAGAATTTTGCACCGTGAATCTTGAAACTTGCATCGTAGTTCCTGAATATTAACCTCTGTGTTTCCGGTTGGTATCATGGCTTGAATCTTGGCTTCCATGGTTCCAGTTTTGAGAAAACCTCTGTCTGTTCACAGCCTGCTCAGTGACTCTAGTTTGTTTTGCTTTGTTCGGCATGGATTTTTCAAGGACTAATTCTAGGAACTTAGCCAAGTCTTCGAGACTCAGTAAGACAATCAGACTTCCTTGTTCTTTCTTGTCTTCATTCACTTTGAACTGTTTGTAAATTAAAGTGTGCCTTTTGTTTTATGCTCCTAAGAAACTATTAGGAGATACCGCATTTAATTTCTAAAAGAGACTGTGTTTGTAACTTTGTGTATTGTGTAATTATTTGGGGCTTTGGCACTGGGCCAGAACAATATGCGTTTGTTTGAGTGAACAGGGCTTATATATTATCTGGATGTGTATACTGTGTATAGTGGCATCAGACCAGATTACTTAAAACAAACAAAAGTCAAACCTATCAACTAACCAATACAAATCAACAAAGCAACAAAATTATATCCATGGGCCTTTGGCTCTGGCTCTCTCTTTCTATATGAGTATATGCATATTTGTGTATGTGTGTGTGTGTGTGTGTGTTTGTTTTGTCATGTTTATGTGGTGTATTTTGAAGGTGGAAGCTCTTTGACAGCCGTATGGAATAAAATATTAATGTATGCCGATTAGTGTGCATTCAAAGGGACAGTAAAGTCAGTCATTCATTCATTCATTCATTCATTCATTCATTCATTCATTCATTCATTCGTACATTCATTCATTCATTCATTCATTCATTCATTCATTCATTCATTCATTCATTCATTCATAGAACTTCCTTTCCTCAACACTTATATTATTTAGCGAATCCCATGCCAGGCAAAATACAATACAATAGAATCCATCAAGACACACTGATTATCTAATTCATACTGAGTGCACTTGCCTTGAAGAATTTCTAAAGAAGATGATTCAAAAGTTCGTACAGTGGTTCATAGGCCCCAGTTGATTGTTAGGATGAGCTGTTCCATAAGGACATCCTATTGTTCCATGGATTGTGTTTCCTATATTATACGATAGAAGGAGATACAAATTTACATTTTATTTAGCGTTACACAGAAAATACACAGTAGACAGCCTTGTGTAACTGATATATTCTTGGGACAACAAGGCGAGGGGAAAGGAGGAGGAGGAGGAGGAGAGGAGGAGGTGGTGGTGGTAGGGGTGGAGGAGGAGGAGAAGGAAGAGGAAGGAGAAGGAAAAAGAGAAGAAGGAGGAGAAGGAGAAGAAGAAGGAGGAAGAGGAGGAGGAGGAGAAGAAGGAAGAAGAAGAAGAAGAAGAAGAAGAAGAAGAAGAAGAAGAAGAAGAAGAAGAAGAAGAAGAAAGAAGAAGAAGAAGAAGGGAGGAGGGGGGGATGGAGAGAAGAGGAAGAAGCACAACTTGAACCAGTGAGGCGAATTTAGGGTTAGGGTTAGGATTAGAGTTTATCAGAAGAAATAAAAGTTATAGATGCATTCAGATTCTTATTAGAAATATTTGTTCACTTGCACAGTTTTTACACTCCAGGAAAAATCATGTAGTATTGCGTTGCTGAAATGCTCCCATATTTTAGATACACAGATATAGAGTATAGGGTAAATCGCTTCACGCCAATAAGGAGTGAGAAGAGGCAGTCCTCAGTTTCTTTCTGTTTCCTCTCTTGAGTATAAGCAGGTAAGGACTTTTTTTTCTGTAAGTTTGCTTACACTTATGGTACTCATCCAGTATCTTTAGAGTCCAGAAGACTGTTCATTCTGACAAATGCTTTGCTTTAGAGCAGTGATGGCGAACCTATGGCACGGATGGCACAGGTAGCATGCACATCCATATCTGCTGGCACAGACAGACAGACAAGCAAACAAACAGGCAAACAAGCAAACAAGCAAGCAAACAAACAAACAAACAAACAAACCTGGTACTGGTGTGCAACCCCCAAGCCCTGTTTTGTGCCTAGAAGGCCTCCCTACAGCCTTCTGGCACCAAAAATGGGCTGTGGAGGGCCAACCCCCTGCACTTCTCCTACCCCTGTGCATGTGCATGCGACCCTTCACACATGCACACACATCTCTCTCATGCTTCCTCCCCTCTGTGCATAAACAGCAGATACTCAAAAATCAGCTGGCTGGCGCGCAGTGCAGCTGAACTGGGCGACGGCTCGTGTGCTCGCAAAGAAGGCTCTGTGGGCTACCTGTGGTTCATGTGCCATAGGTTCATCATCACGGTCTTAGGCTATATTTTTAAAAAACCCACTTAATTGTTACTTAAAGCTATAATTAAGACTTCATAGATTAAACTTAATCCCTCCATAAAAATATGGAGCACGGCAGGGATCTTTTATACCATCTGTTTCTTCACTATTTTTACCAGGTGATTATTATTTTTTTGCAACCTCATTATAATTAGCAAGTAATTGACGAAGGTTGTGATGGCATAAGTAGATATAGATTATGTAGGTTAATTTGTTACAATGGCAGGATGGTATTGGGAAAATAGAACTGAAGTCGCACACTTGAGCTGGACTGTAAAGGAAATCTATGCAGTGGCGAAAAATGCTGAAATTTGTCCTTTCATGCATTCTTTTAACAAACCTTTTAATAATGCTACTCTCCCCCCTCACCTCATAGCATTCTTTTCCTTAAAGATATTATTAATTCCTTTTTAAAGTAAACCACGGTAGTTTTCAATTGACTATTACAGTTGGAGTCAGAATCTAAATATTTGGATTCAAATATTTCTAATTTTAAGTTGCCAAGTATCAAATCAAACATTTCTGATTTTACGGCTGCCAAGTATTTTAAGATGACAAACACAAGTCACGTGTTAAACTTTGTCTACCACGGAAAGTGATGAGAGAGGAGCTCAAAATTGCTCTGGCTTAATTGTTAAACGAGTTTTGCTCATTTTACCACCTTCCTTCCCACCATTGTTAAAGGGATTGCTGAAGTTGTTAAGTTAGTAACTTGGCTGTTAAGTGAATCTGGATTTCCCATTAACTTTGTTTGTCAGAAGGTCACAAAAGGCAGGTGGGGGTTACCGCTCCCCAAGGGTGGGCAGCAGGCAGGACGGGGTGGAATGCAGTTCCACCAGCGGAAATGAAGCTGTGTGCTCAGCTGACTATCCCCCCCTCCCAATGTCAAGCTGCCAGTCAGAATGTAAGATGAATAAAACTCAGAGTCCTTGTTTTAAAGTTCAAGAGTGAATTTATCAAAATCAGAACTAGATGCATTGAAAGAAAAGCAAAGTCTGAGAAAATGGTGCGATACAAGCATATATTTGTTTGTTTGTTTGTTTGTTTGTTTGTTTGTTTGTTTGTTTGTTTATTTATTTATTTATTATTATTTATTTAGTCCAATACACAATGAGGGTTTTAGTGGGTATATATCTATATACACATAGTAAAATACATGATGAAGGTTATAAGAGGAGATACTAATAGTAAAATATATCTAAGAAAGAATAGAAAAGAAGGTATAGTAATACAACATGTCAATGAAAGAATAGAAGAAGAGATATAGGAATAAAAGAAAGGTATAGGAGATATGGGAGAGCAATAGGACAGGGGACGGAAGGCACTCTAGTGCACTTGTACTCGCCCCTTACTGACCTCTTAGGAATCTGGATAGGTCAACCGTAGATAGTGTAAGGGTAAAGTGTTGGGGGTTTGGGGATGACACTATGGAGTCCGATAATGAGTTCCACGCTTCGGCAACTCGGTTACTGAAGTCATATTTTTTACAGTCAAGTTTGGAGCGATTAAAATTAAGTTTAAATCTGTTGTGTGCTCTTGTGTTGTTGTGGTTGAAGCTGAAGTAGTCGCCGACAGGCAGGACATTGCATCATATGATCTTGTGGGCAATACTTAGATCTTGTTTAAGGCGTCTTAGTTCTAAACTTTCTAGGCCCAGGATTGAAAATCTAGTCTCATAGGGTATTCTGTTTTGAGTGGAGGAGTGAAGGGCTCTTCACTCAAAACCCCTTTTCCACCCCCTTTTGGGATTATGCCCAATCCTCATTGTCCATATTCATCAGGTAGGACATGTTGGCCCTCAAATCACTCTTCAGGAATTTTCCCTCTAATGGTCTCCTCCTGGTACCTAGGAAAACAAAACTTAACTCTCCTCCTGTGCTCTTCCCAACCCCCCTTCTTCTCTAACCCAACCCATAACTCTATGACAACCAAGCGAAAGATTGCAGCAGCACAGTGAAGGTTGACATTCGGACCCCCTGGAACAGGGACTTTAGTCCTATAAAGAAGAAAAAACCCAAAACAACTCCAATATGTACATTATACATTAAGGCTTATCAGGGTACTTTGCTCTAAACCAATCAATTTCCCTCTGCGCCTTCATGTGCTTCTCCTCAACCCATTCTGGATTGGGAAACAGGGAAATGTTTCCACGCCACTAAGTATTGAGTTTTCCCTCTCTGTTTCCTTGAATCCAACACATCTTTAACCTCAAAATGTTGTTCTCCCTCAATGAGCAAATGGACCAGAGGATCTTCTTGAGCGGGATGCAGGTCACATCTTTGGTTTTGATAGCTTAGCCCCAGGCAGTATATCAATGCTACAGTCTGTTGCCCTATGGGGTGGCAACTTATGAGCTTCCCTTCGCTGAAAACTGCTTTAAGGTCCCAGTACTCTTTAGGGATTTTTTTCCTCCCCTGCAATCATCTCCATGTCGGGAGGGTTCCTCCGGCCCAACTCTGCCAAAACGAAACCCAGTTCATCCTTCCCTTCAAAGTTCCCTCTAAGCTGAGCAGGTGAGCAATCGCTCACTTAAAAATCATCATCAACTCAGAGTTTTCCAAACCTGCCCAGAAGCCGAGAGGGAAATTTTATTATTATTTCTGTGTTGCCCAGTCCCAAAGGGACTGCCGCTCAGACACTATACTTTTCCGCCCACCCCAAAAAAAATTTAGAGAGAACACTGCTTCGCTTGGTAGGTAATTGTCACGGCACCAGTACACCAATTAATTTCAGGATTCCACTTTTGTAGCCAAGGCAGTCCCAGTATAACTGCATCATCCGGTAGGGGTCCCACAATAAACTGTATAGTCTCTTGGTGGGACCCCATTGTCATGATGAAAGTTCCAGTCTCATGTGTGGCTGGCTTTCCCACTGCCATCAACCCGTCCAACTGGGTAAATGAGATGGGGTCACTCAGGCCTCGCAGCTTGAGGCCCAGATTCTCTGCCACCTCCAGAGACATAAGGTTCCTGGTACAACCCAAATCCAAAAGGGCTAACATAGATCCCCCTGGTCCCCCCGTTGAGTCCCTTAATGTGATGGGAATGTACACACATCTGGGGGGGGACTCACCGACACAGCTTCTTCCGACTCGTTGTCCACGATGATTGGGCATACCAGAGATTCCAACTCCTCCCCTTTAGGGGGGGGCGGCGATCTCTACAGCTTCTTTCCCCATGTGTTCTGTCTGGGTGCCCCCAGACTTCAACACCAACTGGAAAAAGCAGCCAGACACGATGGTAAAAGCAAAAGCACTTTATAGTTTGAAAAATAAACACAGAGAAAAACCTGTTCTTCCCAACAGGCAGGCTATGAGGCTTCACAGCAAAGTCCTGACGGCCAGACAATACAGCAGACTTCTTGCTGGCACACACACCACTGTAGAGAATAAGCCCCCACGCCTTTTTCCCCAAGGTTTCATCCTTCAAGGCCACAAGCCAGAATCAGAGGCGCCAAAGATCACAGCCAGGTCCCAGGACTCCCAAAGATAATACTCCACAATACAGGAAGGGTGGGTCTGCCTTTTCAGCCTTTCTGGGGAGAACCACACCCAAACCCAGCTGTTACCTATTTAGGACTGGAAGTACCTGGCTAATTGTCCCCTTCGTTGTTCTGCTCTTCTCTGCCTGTGATCGATGATGGCTTGAGCATTTTCATCTAAGGACTCCAGGCTGCTTGCTGGGGAGAGCTCCACCCCGGGGGACTCTGGCTATTCTCCCTCTCCCTCGGCCTGATATTCCTCCTCCCCTTCTGCCTGGGCCTCCTCCTCCTCCTCCTGTTCCTCATTCTCCCCCTCTGAGCAGGGAGCCGGCAGAGGTTCAGCCGTTCCCTGAGGAGCCTCAGACGGAATCACAACACCATGCATCCAGCATCTGGGGTTTTCTCGGTGCGTTGCTCCAGCTTCTTCCCGCCAGAGGGGTCAGTCTCAGCCCAGGTTTGGCCGAACACTCTGCTGCTCGGTGCCCCTCCTTCCCACCATGGAAGCAAGCTGTAGGTTTGGGCTTCTCTGGGTCGGCCCTGACCCCCTTCCTCAGGCTCCCGGGGGGGATTCTTCTCCCTCTGGACTCTCAGGAGGTCCATCTCCACCTCCCCTGCCAGCTGGAGCCATCTACTGAGGCTTCTAAGGGTTGCTCTATCTTGGCAGTGTTGGTAAACGTCATCATTCAAGCCATCCATGTAATACTCCATTAGGATATTCTTTGGGTACAAGCTGACATAAACCATCAGCTCCCGAAACTCTTGGGTATATTCCATTACTGATCTCCCCCCCTGATTGAGGGTTTTCAGCTTGGTCCTGGCTTTTCTTTCAGCCAGAAGATCCTCAACACTTAGAAACATAGAAACATAGAAGACTGACGGCAGAAAAAGACCTCATGGTCAATCTAGTCTGCCCTTATACTATTTCCTGTATTTTATCTTACAATGGATATATGTTTATCCCAGGCATGTTTAAATTCAGTTACTGTGGATTTATCAACCATGTCTGCTGGAGGTTTGTTCCAAGGATCTACTACTCTTTCAGTGAAGTAATATTTTCTCACGTTGCTTTTGATCTTTCCCCCAACTAACTTCAGATGGGGGTCCCCTTGTTCTTGTGTTCACTTTCCTATTAAAAACATTTCCCTCCTGAACCTTATTTAACCCTTTAACATATTTAAATGTTTCGATCATGTCCCCCCTTTTCCTTCTGTCCTCCAGACTATACAGATTGAGTTCATTAAGTCTTTCCTGATATGTTTTATGCTTAAGACCTTCCACCATTCTTGTAGCCCGTCTTTGGACCCGTTCAATTTTGTCAATATCTTTTTGTAGGTGAGGTCTCCAGAACTGAACACAGTATTCCAAATGTGGTCTCACCAGCGCTCTATATAAGGGGATCACAATCTCCCTCTTCCTGCTTGTTATACCTCTAGCTATGCAGCCAAGCATCTTACTTGCTTTTCCTACTGCCCAACTTGCTCTAAGGGTCTCCCTTTTCTCCTTACATCTGGGGTTTACAAAGTCTGTCTGACTTTTCTTCTCCACCACTGACAGGGCTTCCTTAATGCAGGCTACCAATTCAGCTAGCAGGGGCCCCTCCTGGCTGACCCCTCCCTTCTCCTTCTTTTGTTTTTTGCAGATGAGTCACATTAGCTTCAGAAAACAACAATTCGTCATCTCCCCCTCTCTCCTCCTCCTTCTCCCTCTCCCTCTCTTTCTCCCTCTCCTTCTCCTCCCTCTCCCTCCCCTTCTCCTTCTGTTCTCACAAATGGTACATTTTCTGTTTCTACGCAATGAAATTGCATTCCCTTTAAAAGGATATCAGATTATTTGGAATAGATGTTGGATGTTTTACAAAATAGCAAGATTGATTAATATAATATCAGTATTCATCTCCTATGAAAAATACTGCTCCCAAATAACTATTTTGAAATAGTATCGACCTCTAACCTCAAAGGACAAAATTTATAAAGGTAAAACCTTGTTCTGATTCTGGTCGAACAATGGCTTTTGATGTTTTATTTCTCTATAAGTGGCCTGAATTGTAGTTTCACAAACAATCTTCTACTCAATCAAAGGGCACTTGAAATATTTTCCCAGCCTAATATTCAAGGCCTCATCTAGCTGACAAGATAATGACGGGAGCCATTTTAAACTGTTAAAAGAGCTTATTATTTTGACACCAGCTTCTTCTTATTCCAGCAAAGTGGAGGACATATATTCACCAAGAAAAATAATGCTAACTAGCAAATTCTGGTTTCTAAACCTTCAACAGCAAGCTTTGTTGTCAATGATGGAAAGGAAACGTCAAATGAAGAAAAGTGAAATAGGAACACTATTATGGGTGTAAAATAATAACAAGGGGAGATTGACACCAACCACAAGCCAACCGCAAAAAGAAACATGGTGAATTGTTGCCTAAGGGGTTGTTGATATTTTAATGCAATTTGCTTAGCTTGGAATAGAATAGTATTAGAGTAGTAGTAACAGGACAGACCACAACAAGGGGGAATGGAATGGAACGGGACAGTAAGAAATGGAACAGAACAGAACAGAACAACAGACTTAGAAGGTACCTTGGAGATCTTTCAGTTCAACAAGGTATAACAGAGGTATAACAAGCAGGAAGAGGGAGATTGTGATCCCCTTATATAGAGCGCTGGTGAGACCACATTTGGAATACTGTGTTCAGTTCTGGAGACCTCACCTACAAAAAGATATTGACAAAATTGAACGGGTCCAAAGACGGGCTACAAGAATGGTGGAAAGTCTTAAACATAAAACATATCAGGAAAGACTTAATGAACTCAATCTGTATAGTCTGGAGGACAGAAGGAAAAGGGGGGGACATGATCGAAACATTTAAATATGTTAAAGGGTTAAATAAGGTTCAGGAGGGAAGTGTTTTTAATAGGAAAGTGAACACAAGAACAAGGGGACCCAATCTGAAGTTAGTTGGGGGAAAGATCAAAAGCAACGTGAGGAAATATTATTTCACTGAAAGAGTAGTAGATCCTTGGAACAAACTTCCAGCAGACGTGGTTGGTAAATCCACAGTAACTGAATTTAAACATGCCTAGGATAAACATATATCCATCCTAAGATAAAACACAGGAAATAGTATAAGGGCAGACTAGATGGACCATGAGGTCTTTTTCTGCCGTCAGTCTTCTATGTTTCTATGTTTCTAACCCAGGAGTGAAATGCTACCGGTTCGACCTGGTTCGGCATACCAGTAGCAGCTGCTGCTGGTGGTTTCAGAGAACAGGTAGCAGCGCCAGTGCGAGGCTCCGCCCACCCGCCCAGGTGCGACCATTTTTTTCCCCTGAGTACACACAAAGCATTCTGTGCATGCACAAAGTGTGAACTTCTGAACCAGTAGGAAAGGTAAGTAGAATTCACCACTGGTTCAACCCTTGTTCGGGTAGGAAATAGAATATCCGTGAAATTGAGACCATGTTTGTCTTCTGAAATTAGGTACTGGCTAATTTAGAGATGATAAAGGAAAATATTTGTAGATCCTGGGTTGAAATGAGGGTTCTTTGTTGATCTTGAGTTTGGTTGCATGAGCACTGCCTGGATATATGCAGAATTGAACAGGAGGACTAGATAAGATACCAGAATATAAAGTGGCAATTAAGGAACCAGATAAATGACGAAGATATGTTTGTAGAAAACAATAGTTTACTCTAGTGCAAAATATCTTCTGCTTCAGTCTTCCATATACAGGAACTTTAGTTATACTCAGCTTATTTACAAATAGATACTAAACCAATCCAGGTTACAAGTAGATACTAAACCACTCCAGGTTTCTCCGTATCACTATCGCTACTCTACTCAATATTTAACCCACGCTGAAAATGCTCCAGCCAGCCAACTAACAATCACCAGCAACAACAGCAAACAACAGCAGATGATCAGAACATGGTGATGTTGGTTTGCATCTTATAATGCTCTGGACCAATCAAATTAGAGTTCACACTCAGCATTAGCATGCATGTTGCTGGTGATTTTACCTTTACTTTATATTTTTATACAATGAAATATCACCCAGGATTGCTATTCCTGACAGTTACCTAGTTTGGGTAATGAAAGGTCCCAAACAACTAAGTTCAAAGAGCATCACGGATTCACAGTCATCCTCCTCCCTCTCCCCTCCTCCTCCCTGCAACCCTCCCTTCTTTCTAGCACTGATGTTTTTTTCGACTTTTGATAATGAAAGATCTGCAAGAAAGCAAGGGGGCGTTTGCCCAGGTTCGCCTGGTGCACCAGTTGTGGCCCTATTTGGACCGGGACTCACTGCTCACAGTCACTCATGCCCTCATCACCTCAAGGTTCGACTATTTAACACTCTCTACATGGGGCTACCTTTGAAAAGTGTTCGGAAACTTCAGATCGTGCAGAATGCAGCTGCGAGAGCAGTCATGGGCTTTCCCAAAAATGCCCATGTTACACCAACACTCCGCAGTCTGCATTGGTTGCCGGTCAATTTCCGGTCACAATTCAAAGTGTTGGTTATGACCTATAAAGCCCTTCATGGCATCGGACCAGAATATCTCCGAGACCGCCTTCTGCTGCACGAATCCCAGCGACCAATTAGGTCCCACAGAGTGGGCCTTCTCCGGGTCCCGTCAACTAAACAATGTCAGCTGGCAGGCCCCAGGGGAAGAGCCTTCTCTGTGGTGGCCCCGACTCTCTGGAACCAGCTCCCCCCAGAGATTAGAACTGCCCCTACCCTCCTTGCCTTTCGTAAACTTCTCAAAACCCACCTTTGTCGTCAGGCATGGGGGAACTGAGATATTTTCCCCGGGCCTATATAATTTATGTATGGTATGTTTGTATATGTGTCTTTTTAATAATGGGGTTTTAAAAATATTTTAAATTGTAAATTATTAGATTTGTCATGAACTGTTTTATTGTGTTGTGAGCAGCCCCGAGTCTACGGAGAGGGGCGGCATACAAATCTAATAAATAAATGAATGAATGAACGAACGAACGAACGAACGAACGAATGAATGAATGAATGAATGAATAAATAACCAAGTTCAGAAAGCACCAAGGACCCCTCAGTTTGAACAGAATGTCACACACCCACAGTAGCACAAAATAGAAATGTTCAAACTTTTAATCCAAATCTGGTTTTCAACATTCTTACTGGCATTCCCCTGCAACCAAAAGATAATTGGCCATAACACTTGAGAAGAATGTCCATATTATCTTGTCTACATTTTGTCAGATGGACAGCTGTACAGCTGTAATTAATAAGTAAAGGAGAACTGGAGGTTAAGATCTAAGCTTTGGAAGACTGTGAGTTCTAGTCCTATCTTAGCCATGAAAGCTGGTTGGGTGACTTTGGGCTAGTGACATACTTCCCCGCTCCCTCCGTCCCTCCCCGCCTCTCTCCATTCTGCTGTCACTTCATCATGGTTTACTAATGCAAATCCTCCTTCCTCCTTTGTGTCTATAATGCATCTGTAAGAAAGTTTAACATTATGTTGCCTTGAAAAGTAAGTTGTAATTACATCGATCCCAGTTCATGATGGCCAGGCATAGTTCATCCATAAGGCATTAATGTGATTTTAGCTGTTTCCTAGTAAATTCAGCAAAGTAAAATCAGACTGTGATTTGATCCAGGAATGAAATTCAGCAGGTTCTGACAGGTTCTGGAGAACCAGTAGCGGAAATTTTGAGTGGTTCCGTGAACCAGCAAATACCACCTCGGGCTGTCCCCAGGGCAAAGTGGGAATGGAGATTTTGCAATATCTTTCCCCTGGAATGAGTTATGAATGGAGATTTTACAAATATCCTTCCCCCAGGAGTGAGGAGGGAATGGAGGTTTTACAATATCCTTCCCCCAAGATTGGGGAGGGAATGGAGGTTTTGCAGTATCCTTCCCCTGCCATAGCCACAATGCCCCAAAATTGGAAAAATAAAATGAATTTCATCCTTGCTCACAGGCTTATTGTTTTTGGAAAAATAGTAGGAGGCAGATACATGGGAAATGTTTTCCACCTGGAGTTATTTATATAAATAATAAAAGTGAGATAAAAATAATTATAAATAAAAACATGCTTGGTGCCATAACTAACGTGTTTGATTAGCTACGTGAAAAACCTGGACATTACAGATACACCTGAACAGATAAACCCGCGACTCCTTTTTAGCACTTCCCTTATCACTGCCACGGAATAAACTGCCTTGAGCAAGAGATTATGGTATTGTTCCCATATTTGCCAACTATCTTTAAACTGCCTTGTAGTAAAGAGAAACCATCGAGGCATGCTCCTTAATCTCCTGCAATCTCATTTAACCAATTTCCTCCTTGCAAAGCCTTATCAGCCCGAGTTCAGGCTGAGCAAGGAAGCTGCCGCTTCTCCATTATTGCCAATCTATTACATCCACGTCAAAATGTGCTGAATCATAACCTCGGATCAGAAGGGGACCTTTTTAAAAGGCACCTGCTTGGATTCGACTGAGAAATCTGAGTCAATCCTGAATAGTGGAGGGCAGGGGTGGATTCCTGCTTACCTTGCTGCTGTTTTGCTTTCTTTCACACCGCGTCAGTGTGCCTTGTGGGTCCGTGGGTCCACATGTGCAGTACCCAAAAATCCAGAAAAAGATAGTATGACACAATTTGTTAGGATACACAAAATTAGATAAACATATACAGTGATACCTCGTCTTACAAACGCCTCGTCATACAAACTTTTCGAGATACAAACCCAGGGTTTAAGATTTTTTTGCCTCTTCTTACAAACTATTTTCACCTTACAAACCCACCACTGCTGCTAGGATGCCCCGCCTCCGGACTTCTATTGCCAGCGAAGCACCCATTTCTGCATTGCTGGGATTCCCCTGAGGCTCCCCTCCATGGGAAACACCACCTCCGGACTTCCGTGTTTTTGTGATGCTGCAGGGGAATCCCAGCAGTGCAAAAACGGGTGCTTCACTGGTAATGCAAGTCCGGAGGTGGGGTTTCCCAGTGAGGGGAGCCTCAGTGAAATCGCAGCATTGCAAAAACACAGAGGTCCGGAGGTGGGGTTTCGAAGACTTCGGTGTTTTTGTGATGCTGCGATTTCACTGATGCTCCCTTCGCTGGGAAACCCCACCTCCGGACTTCAGTTGCCAGCGTAGCATTCATTTTTGGGATGCTGGGATTCCCCTGCTGGGATTCCCCTGCAGCATCGCAAAAACACAGAAATCCAAAGGTGGGGTTTCCCATGAAGGGGAGCCTCAAGGTAATCCCAGCAGTGCAAAAATGGGAGCTTCGGCTGGCAAAAGGGGTGAATTTTGGGCTTGCACGCCTTAATCGCTTTTCCATTGATTCCTATGGGAAACATTGTTTCGTCTTACAAACTTTTCACCTTAAGAACCTCGTCCCTGAACCAATTAAGTTTGTAAGACAAGGTATCACTGTACTGTATTTTTCTGAGTATAAGACACCTTTTTCCTCCTTAGAAGCGGCTGATAATTTGGGTACATCTTATACTCTGTGTTGTGGTTGGCTCAAGGCCAGCTCCTGCAATGGGGAATTTGGACAATGGTTTAGGAGAATCCTCAGGTTCCCAGAGACTTGTCTTATTGGCAGCATCTTCTGATAATGAAGATTCATTGCCAAGATCAGACGCTGGGGGTGGTGGTGGAATTGGACGGAGAGGTGGATGCAGCCAGCCCATTAGGTAATGACCCATTAGTGAGATGTCAGACTCGGAGGAGGATCGGTTGATAGATGCCCGTATGCACAGGCTCATAGCTAGAAGGGACCAACTGCACAGGTATCATAGAAGATAAGGGAGAACACCTGTGACTGAGGCAATTAGGTTAATGGAGTTGCTGATAAATTGCTGGCATTGCGGAGTGTGCATGTGGGTGTTTATCCGTTTGGAGAAAGACCATTGTTTTGGTTTGAACTGTTCCAGGACTAACACAGACTTTTTGGATATTTCACAGTTAAGTACATATTGTGGACTCATTTAAATGAGGGTGGCTGTGATGCTTTCACAGCTGCCTTTATCTGCTCTGCTTGTTTTTGCCTCTCGCAGCATTCCAGGACTGTTAACTGTGTGAGAGTAATTTGGCTCTGTTTAAAGTGCATGCCTACAGCACTATTTTTGGATAAATTGATTTTCTTTTTACTCTGAGATGGCGTGTGGGTTTGAATTTATATTCCTGACTCATTAGGGGGGTTCTTAGTGAAGGGCCCACTCTAAATGTAGCTTTTTTTTTCAGCCCTAACTAGCTGCTTCCCAGCTGTTACCTTGCAGGCTCTTTCATTGTTTCTCTCAATCAAGAATGTTTTCCGAGCCCTAGGTCTTTGCAGGTTTTTTTACATTGCTCTAACTTGTTCCGAATAAGTTTCTTTCCAGCCGTAAACAGGTGCTAACCATGTTCCCATCTCTTACCGCTTGCAAGCTCTATCATTGTTACTCTCTGTGAAGAATGTTTTTCAAACCCTGTCTTTGTAGTGTTGGTTTCCCCCCCCCATTCTCTATTTGCTCCAAATGTTTCTTTCCAGCCCTAACCTAAGAATGTTTTCAAAGCCCTTGCAGGGTTTTTTCCATTGCTCTACTTGCTCTGAATGTTTCTTTTCAGGAGGTAATGATGTTCCCACCTCTTAATGGCTTGCAAGCTCTTTCATTGTTACTCTCTTCGAGTTTTTTTAAAAAGCCCTAACCAGGGGATAAATTAATGTGCTGAAGCTGACCAGACTAAGGACTCTAGCCAGATGAATACCTGGTAAGCAGATTATTTTCCCTATTTTCCTCCCCAAAAACTAAGGTGTATCTTATGCTCCGAAAAATACGATAGGTATGAAATATGTAATGTATAAGGATATACAAAAATGGATAGATAGAGCAAGCCATTCCCCTATTTATTTTTCTATCTATTTGCCTATATATTGACATGCTTTACTCATTGATATCTCTACAAACTCATATGGTTATACATTTATACAAATTCATATATCTCTTCTATTTTTTATGCTCTCTAGAATAAAAATAAATACAATGTATATAGTACTGTAAAACAAGAAACATAAGGAAATGAGTAAAGATATGTAAAATATTATTATGATGTACATATTTTTAGTTTGCAAAATCTAATATATAAATCATTTAAAAAAATTCTGGGATAAAAGCCAAAAACAAGATGGTAACCACATGCATAGTGCCAGAAACTTGGCTTCTGCACATGAAGAACAAAATAAATAAATAATAATTTTTTTTTTTTAAAAAAAAACATTTAAAAAATGGCAGTGCCCACAGATCGGCACCTAGCCAATTGGGTTAGTGACGTAATTGTGATGTCACCAGTAGGTCGCTACCAGTTCGCCCGAACCAGTCTGAACCGGGATGAACCACCTCTGGGGGAAGGAAAGGGGAAGAAATGCACAGGATAAACTATCTCCTTTAAGTTTAAGTTTTATTAGATTTGTATGCCGCCCCTCTCCGAAGTGAGAAAGCACTGGGGATTCCCCCCCTTCTCTCTCTGACTGAATTGGTGCCTGCTGAGCATTGAAACTGAACTGTGGAGCCTGCGATATGAAGTGCCACATGTGGCAACAGAGTTATAATAACTGAAAATGCTTTGGAGAACTCCGCCTCACAGCCACCCCTCTAAATGCTAGCAATGACAAATCCATCCTAAATCAGAAGCATCTAAGATACCTGGAAATTAGAGGCTTCGGGTTTCAGGGATACTCAGAACTACCAGCTACCTGCTGCTCCTGGCTGGTCAGACGTTGGCTGGCTGTACACTAATAGCTCTTCCCCAGCTTCGCTTGACTATCCCTGGAGTACTTCAGAAGTGGCAGATGAAGGTGTCACGCAGCGAAGCGAGACCGAGGCCTCGTAATCAGATGGCACATTTTCATCCATTTAGTACTTCGTTTAGAATATGACATGACGCTACAGGAATTGCTGTCGGGTCATGTCTGATGCAGAAATGATTTTGGACTCTGTCTCTCTACACCCAAGAGAACACCTGTGCTGTGCTAATGGAGGAAATCATTACAACCATTCTCAGAGGCTTGCATTTCCATCAAGAACAAAGACAAAATACAGTGGTGCCTCTACCTAAGAACGCCTCTATTTATGAACTTTTCTAGATAAGAACTGGGTGTTCAAGAATTTTTTGCCTCTTCTCAAGAACCATTTTCCACTTACAAACCCAAGCCTCCGAAACTGTAACCAAAAAAGGCAGGGAGAAGCCTCTAGGAATCTCCTGGGAGGAAACAGGGCTGGAAAAGGTGGAGACAAGCCTCCATGGGGCCTCTCTAGGAATCTCCTGGGAGGAAACTGGGCTGGAAAAGGCGGGGAGAAGCCTCTGTGGGGCCTCTCTAGGAATCTCCTGGGAGGAAACAGGGCCTGAAAAGGCAAGGAGAAGCCTCCGTGGGGCCTCTCTAGGAATCTCTTGGGAGGAAACAGGGCCTCCACCCTCCCTGTGGTTTCCCCAATCGCATGCATTATTTGCTTTTACAATGATTCCTATGGGAAAAATTACTTCTTCTTAAAAACTTTTCTACTTAAGATTCTGATCACAGAATGAATTAAGTTCGTAAGTAGAGGTACCACTGAATGTTTGTTTTTAGGCTGGTAAGAAATGGAATGTGTAACTTAGCATCTCCTGTAGAAGGTCATCTTATAGAGAAACGCTAGGGCACCTTAGTATCAGGTAGCAGCAGGACCACTTTCTCTAATAGTGGGGCGTGACCGCCTAGGGGGGATGCAGAGTAGTCATAGGCTCCCCCCCCCCCCCTTGTGAGGACACTATCCGGGTAGCGGAAATGGCCCAGAAATGGCACGACTGGCTGATTTCCAGTGAAAATCGGTGGTTTTTTGCTTCTGTGCATGTGCGGAATCAAAAATATCTGCGAAAATAGCTGAAATCTCTCTTGTGCTCATTCATTGATTTTCACAATGTTTTGATTCTATGTATGCATGGAAGCAAAAATATTGCCAAAAATAACCAAAATCTCACAAGATTTGGCTTGCTGCTCATACGCAAAAACCAAATCTAGTATGGGCACTTGCACACAAGTGTCAGGAGTGGTGGGCCTGCACTGGCCACTGAGGACCATCCGGGTAGCAAGAAAAGTGGCTGCCTGCCAAGGGGCAAGTGTGACCATGAGGAACATGTATGGTCCCTCTCAATCAATTCCCCCAGATGGGGAGTGTTTTCCCAGTTGCACGCTGCTCTGAGCCCAGAAGAAAAGGAGGCCAAGCAGGGCAGGGTGGCTGCATGGGTTCTTTCTGTTCTCAGCGGACACCACAGTAGCCATGAACGGTGTGGCGAACCTGCTACTGGACAAGGAGCAACATCCTCGGCAATTGGATAAAAGCTTCGAATGTTACCCCAAAGCCTCCTTCCTCACTATTCAATGTGAGTGCCCAGCAGAAAGGGAGCTTATGGGCCAGGCCGGCGACCTCAAAACATCAGCTTGATTAAGCTGGCCTGGCCCCGTGTCAAAAGAGGGTCCTAACCACTCTTGCCTACCTAACCGAAAACAGACTTCACTGAGTTCAATGTGACTTACTTCCAGGTAAGTGGGTAGAGCAGCCTTCCCCAGCCAATAGCTTGATTGCAGCTTATAATAGGTAAAATAATAAATGTTAACACTAAAATCCTGTTGGGACTCAGATCAGAGAGTTGGGGTGTGTGCAAAATGTTTACTTCTTCCTGTGGGTAGGGGGCATAACAGAAAATAATTGAGAAGTTAATCTAACTCCAAGGATAGATTCAGACCAACAATCAAGTAAGCAATACCCCAATCAAGAAACCACCAAAGAGCCATCAGTAAAGAGCTAAAAAAAAACCCCTCTAAGAACGCCTCCACTCACCCAGACAGGCAACTCACCAAAATATAAATTGACAGCAAACAGCACTGCATATAGCACTGATAATGCTACTTAGTTTGGGTAATGAAATGTCTATGAAAAAACAAGCAAGCTCAGAGATCACTAAGGACCTGCTCATAATCAGCGCTCTCAATCAATCAACATTTAATAGGAAAGTGAACACGAGAACAAGGGGGCACAATCTGAGGTTAGTTAGGGGAAATATTAGAAGTGGTAAGAAAATATTATTTTACTGAAAGAGTAGTAGATGCTCGGAACAAACTTCCAGCAGACGTGGTTGGTAAATCCACAGTCACCGAATTTAAACATGCCTGGGATAAATATATATTCATCCTAAGATAAAATACAAGAAATAGTATAAGGGCAGACTAGATGGACCATGAGGTCTTTTTCTGCCGTCAATCTTCTATGTTTCTGTTTCTATGTTTCTATCATGCAAGAGGGAAGTTGCAGTATTTCTTGAACTAACACAAAACATTGATTGGGAACTGTCCTTTGTCCATTGCATGATTTCACTATGATGTTTCACTCTTCCATGACATGTGGACTTTAACTCCCAGAATTCCTGAGCTAGTATGACAGGCTCAGGAATTCTGGGAGTTGAAGTCCATAAGTCATAGAAGAGACAACTTTACCTATCCCTGATGTAGACGATTGTGAAAAATGAGGATTTGAAAACAAATTATGCAAGAAACCTAAGCAATCCTGGTTGAAGATGCTGTGAAGGTATGTATACAGGATTGCTATTGAATATTTTTGTTTTCCCCATCCGTAATTCTAATTAAAATCCTAAGGGCATTTTCAATCATTTGACGTTACGTTTCCAACCTCAAAATCTTTGTTTGCTTTCCAGGATTGTTCCCTTATGATTCTAATGTTTCGGAACTAATGATCATTAGAGCCAATATCTTCTCATAACAACAATCTTGTGTTGACATACTTGGCCCATTTCCTAGGACTATTAATATGCGGAATCCCATAAGTCTTCCTCGTAACATTCTTCGCAATTCAAGAAGTATCTTTCATACACTAAAGGGAACAGGGCAAGGAAACCTGGTGAATATAAACTTTAAAGGAATATTGTTATGATCCTATGTTTTCAGGAAGAGAAATCTACCAGGACTACAGAAAGCATTAAGAGGGAGAATTTGGTGTGAATTAGATGCTCAGTAGATCATTTGGTACCTCCAGAAGGCTCTATGTAGCTGCCTGGTTATGCATGAATGGCAATTCACTTTATTAGAAGATACTTAAATCCACTACAGGTAGTTATTTACTTCATTTAGCAAGCATGTAAAGTTGCAAGAGCCCCAGGAAAAAGAGATGTTTCTTGCATTTACGACTATCAACAGTGATGGGCTGCCAAAAGGTTTACTGCCACACTGTGGATGTGGTTAATTTTGTGGCTGTGGCTTGATGGTCATATGACCAGGTAGGAGTGGCTTTCTGGCCATGTGATTAGGTGGGAGTGGCTTGACAATCATGTGACCTGGGTGGCTTAAAGATCATGTGAGTGGGTGGGAATGGCTTACCAACCAAGATGAATTTTCAAATAGGTGCTTGGACTCTTTTTCAGCTGATTAAGTCCCATTATTTGAATAGCCACAAAAAGGACAAATGATAGACAGCATTATTTGTTCAGGAGCACAGTACAGTGTTCCCTCGATTTTTGTGGGTTCGAACTTCGTGGAACGTCTATACCACGGTTTTTCAAAAATATTAATAAAAAAATACTTCGCGTTTTCCCCCCCTATACCACGTCATATGTCATTGCCAAACTTTCGTCTGCCTTTAAAAAACATTTTTTAAAATAAATTTTAATAAATAAACATGGTGAGTAATGATCTAAATGGTTGCTAAGGGAATGGGAAATTGTAATTTAGGGGTTTAAAGTGTTAAGGGAAGGCTTGGGATACTGTTCATAGCCAAAAATAGTGTATTTACTTCCGCATCTCTACTTCGCGGAAATTCGACTTTCGCGGGCAGTCTCGGAACGCATCCCCCACGAAAATCGAGGGAACACTGTAATATTTTAAGATTTTGTACTGAACCCACAAGGTTCAGCATGATAACAGATTAGGGAAGTCACTCAGTTTTCTTTAATTGAATGTTTTTAAAAATGTTTTAAAGGTTTTAAAGGTTTTTTAAAATGTTTAATTGGATTTATTGGATTTATTGTATTGTTATATCTACTATATATGCTGTGAGCCATCCCGAGTCCTCGGAGAGGGGCGGCATACAAATATAATTTAATAATAATAATAATAATAATAATAATGATGATGATAATGATGATAATGATAATAATAATAATAATAATAATAATAATAATAATAATAATAATAATAATAATAATAATAATAATAATAATAACTTCTTCAAAGAATAGCAAGAAAACCCAGATTCCTCTTGCAAAAAGCATCTTTGGGACAACCACGAGCTCCATAGAATCTCCATAGACATTCACAACTGGCTTATGGCTAGCAAAGCCCACAGGAGAAATCGGATTTGTTAAACGGTCATGCAGTGTGATTCCCTTAATAGTTGCCATGATTCGCTTAACAACCATGGTCCAAAAAAGGTCATAAAATCAGGTGCAACTCAGTTAACAACTGCCTTGTGTAGCAAAAGTTGAAGAAAATAACCAACTAAGCTTTAGTGGGCCAATATATTCTAATTAACCCAATTTGGATGTTACTTCCCTGTGAATTTGAATTGGGACCAAATGGAGCCATTCCATTTAGTAATTTTCCCCTAGGATTCTGATTAATGTATTTTTCAGAGTATAAGACACACTTTTTTCCTTACCAAAAGAGGCTGAAAATTCAGGTATATCTTTTACTCTAAATGCAGCTTGTTTTTCAAGGCCTAACTAGGTGCTACTGATCTTCCCAGCTCTTATCTTGCAGGTTCTTTCATTGTTACTGTCTGTGAAGAATGTTTTCCAAAGTCTTTGCAGTTTTTTTTTTCATTGGTCTAACTTGCTCCAAATAAATTTCTTTCCAGCCCTAACCAGGTGCTAACGATGTTCCCAACTCTTACCGCTTGCAAGCTCTTTCATTGTTACTCTCTGCTAAGAATATTTTCCAAGCCCTGTCTTTGCAGGGGTTTTTTTCCATTGCTCTACTTGCTCAGAATTTTTCTTTCCAGCCCGAACCAGGTTCTAACAATATTCCCAGCTCTTGCTGGCTTGCAAGCTCTTTCATTGTTACTCTTTCCAAATAAGTTTTTTTAAAAGCCCTAACCAGGGGATAAAATAATGTGCTGAAGCTGACCAGACTAAGGATGCTAGCCAGATGAATACCTGGTAAGCAGATTTTTTCCCCTATTTTCCTCCCAAAAAACTAAGGTGCGTCTTATACTCTGATGTGTCTTATACTCCAAAAAATACAGCAGTTCGGTCTCATTGTGAAATTAGTAAACAAATTGCAGATGATAGCTACCTGGTGGTAGAAGCCAAAGTTCATAGGTTTACTTAAAATTTGGGGAAAGTTGGGAAAAGAAGAAGTGTGAGAGAAGCAACCTAGAGCCAAGGAGAAATTTTCTGACTGTGAGAACAATCAGCCAGTGGAATGGCTTGCCTCCAGACATTGTAAATACTCCATCACTTTAGGTGTTTAAGAAGACATTAGACAATCTCTGAAATAGTATAGGGCTTGGTATAAGATTCCATTTATATGATTGTTCTGTCTCTTCACTCTCTGTCTCTCTTTCAGACAGACAGGCAGGCAGGCAGGCAGGCAGGCAGGCAGGTAGGTAGGTAGTCAGTCAGTCAGGTAGGTAGATAGGCAGGCAGGTAGATGTAGATGTAGATATATAGATATATCCGTCTCTGTCTCTTTCTCTGTCTCTCATCTCTCTTTCCCCTCCTCTCTCTTTCTCTGACTCCCTCTCTCTCTGTCTCTCTCTCTCTCATGTCTCTCTCTCTTTTTCTGTCTGTCTCTCTGTGTCTCGGTCTCTCTCTCATCTCTTTCTCATCTCTCTCTCACACTTTGACTTTCTCTCTCTCTCATCTCTCTCCCTTCTCTGTCTCTCTCTCATCTCTCTATCTGTCTCTCTCTCCATGTTTGTGTTAAAACTTTCTTATACAGTAATTGTATAATGTTAAAACTCTGCAATCATCAATTTTCCTATCAGTTGAGTTCTAGCCTATGTATCTGCAGAGTTTAACAGATGATGGGAAATCTTTCATGAATTCTGCAATACAATTTTCAACCTTTTACTTTAAAACAAAAACACCTCAACATTGTAAAACAGTAAGTTTACCATTGCCCCATTTATCTTGAATTACAATAAATAAGATGGCTACAAGGAGGTTTTGTGATTTCTGAAGAGATCTCTGCTTTTTTTTGTTGTTAATGTTCTTTTTAATGACTGGGAAACCTTTGGAAAAAGATTCTTTGGACCTCAAAATTATCATAGGTTTGCAATATAGAATATTTTAAAAGCAGCAATGATCTCTAAGCTGTTCTGCTGATAGCGAAATGTTTTCAATAGTTACACCAGAAAGATAAAATTCCTTGCCATCTGAAACAGCCCATTTTCAATAAGTTCATTTACTATACACAAGGCAGACAGAAGGGTAAGAATATCAATGTGAAGCAATGTGTATTTCTGGAAATTAAACAAAACACAAAGAACAAATTGTCTGTGCCACCAGTTTGAAGGAACATATTTTTGGAGGATGGAAACTGTATGTAGACCCAAATGTGAAGTATATTCATTTTCAAAGAGAATACAGTTGGTTACATTTTTCCCCCTTAAAAGCCAATGCAATACCACCATTATTAACTTTTGGAGAACAAAATATGCAGGTGAGAAAAAAAATAAATAAAAAGAAAAGAGATCATTCCTTTCACATCTGAATTGCTTTTTAAAAGCTACTTAAGCATCTGTTTCAAATCGAGCTTTTTAAACTACTAATAAAAAAACATTTCCTTTCCCATTTTAACAATTGTATCCACCAACTCTATTCTACTGTATTCTATTTTTTAAAAATAGTTTCTTCCAAACTATTCCAGCGAACTTATACTTTAAAAAACTAAAAGTAGATCTGAAGATACAATATGAAGAGACTTGTTTTAATTTGGCATACTTGTTGGAGAAGGGAAATATTGTTTTCTATCTTTTTGCTATACTGCCCTTCATCCTCTAAATAACAAGATCTCTCTGTCATTATTCATATACAAGATGGCAGCTAAAATACCAGAATAGAATTCTTTACTGGCCACATGCGATTGGATACACACGGAATTTGTCTTTAGTGCATAAGCTCTCAGTGTACATAAAAATATAAGTGATAAATCATGATCATAGTAATCATAAATACATTCATCATGAATCATAAGATATAACATTTAATGATAGTCATAGGATACTAAATAAGCAATCAACATAAACATACATTGATTATTGATCTACCAATTTGATCGTTGATGTCATATCCTCTGCATTTGCCTTAATTTACCAACGCTAAGGAAAGTCCAAGACAGAAGTGCAAATTTCAAAATTACAAATTCCATAAATAAATTAAATAGCTGCTGCTGATAATTCTTCTGAGGTGACTGCTTTTGGGAAGCCACGTTAATCCTAACCCTAACCAGGATGGGATAATACTCCAACACAATTTCTCCCTAGGTCAAGGCAAGAATTGGGACAGGAGAATGCAACTTTCCATGGGCAAAGAGGAAAGTCCTATTCTTGGAAAGATACTGAGATGCAGAAGGTTTTCAGAGGTGGGGAGGGGGAGGAGAAGGAGGAAGAAAGGAATGAAGGAGAAGAAAAAGAAGAAGAGGGAGGAGGAGGAGGAGGAGAGGAGGAGGAGGAGGAGAAGAGGAGGAGGAGAGGAGGAGGAGAAGAAGAGGAGGAGAAGAAGAGGAGGAGGAGAAGAAGAGGAGGAGGAGAAGAGGAGGAAGAGGAGGAAAGGAAGGAGGGAGAAGAAGGAGGAGGAGAAGGAGGAGGAGGAGAACAAGAAGAAGGGGAGGAGGAGGAGAAGAGGAGGAGAAGAGGAGAAGGAGAAGAAGGAGGAGGAAAAGGAGGAGGAGGAGGAAAAGAAGAGGAGGAGGAGGAAGAGGAGAACAAAAAGAATGAGGAGGAGGAGAAAAGGAGGAGGAGGAGGAGGGGAGGAGAAGGAAGAGGAGAACAAGAAGGAGGAGGAGGAGGAGAGGAGGAGGAGGAGAAGAGAAGGAGAAGAAGAAGAAGAGGAGGAGAATAAGAAGAAGAGGAGAGGAGGAGGAGAAGAGGGGGAGCAGGAGGAAAGGAAGGATGGAGAAGAAGAAGGAGAAGGAGGAGGAGGAGAACAAGAAGAAGGAGAAGGAAGAGGAGAAGGAGGAAGAGGAGGAGGAGGAGAAGAGGAGGGAGGAGGAGGAGAGGAGGGGGAGAAGGAGGAGGAGAAGAGAAGGAGAGGAGGAGGAGGAGATACAGCCAGTCACATACAATGTTCTGAATGGTTAGATCATGCCACACTCCTAAGGAAGACATGTGTGTATAGAGTAGTGATAGCTAGAGTCTTATTACTTATTAGCTTTCAGAAGGGTGAGTGGAACATTATCTGGACAGGCCCTGGTTGGTGATTAAATTAACCTTGTTTGTAGAAACCTTGGCACATTTCCTTTACACCATCTGATTCTGAATATTCTGCTGCTATTTTGGCCTCCAAGATGCCTGCTTCTTTCCAGACTTCCTGGCAGACAGACGGGCTGCAGAAAACATGGTTGCTAAGGCAACCAGACAAAGCTTCTTCCTCCCTTCCCAACTGGTGTTAGGCAGTGTTAGACATGCCCGTCCAAGCACGATGGGACCCGGCAAAGCAAAGTGAACCAGCTATGAAATGAAAGAGAGAAATGGTAGATGGGCCAAATTCTTCACTGCAGCCCTCCATAAATTACTGATGACTTTCCCACACCGTAAACCATGTTTCCCACCATTCAACACCTTGATTAATATCCACACAGTTTCAACCAAAGTTCTGCCTGTTGTTAGAGAGTTTTCTTCATAGACCTTCATGTGATAACATGACAGTTCCTGATAGACATAGAATCAGAATTTTAGGAAATGGTGGGTTTTTTATCCATGTCCAAAAGAATATAAAAAGGATAAAGTCTGAAAACAATTAGATGAGGGATTATAAGCAGTGATGGGATTTGACAGGATTCAGCCGGTTTGTGCCAATTTGTGTGAACCAATAGTTAAATTTTGGCTGTTCCCTCCTCTTCCAGGAGTCCCTCCCCACATGCCCCATTTTGACTCTATTGTAAGTGCAGGGAGGCTGATAGGCCCAAAACTGACACAGTGGGGTGGCGCAGCCCCTGTGGGATGTTTTCACTCCCAGGAGGCTTCAGGGAAGCCTCCTTGGCCCAAAACAAGGCACAGGGGGCACCGTTTCCCATAGGCTGCGCGCGTGAGCGCGTGCGCACCCCAAAATACCGCCCCGCGCACCCTTTTCCATGGGCGCGCAGTCCCCATCCCCCTGCCACCCCGCGGGGGGGCGGGGAGGCGCCGGCAGCAGAAGGGAAGGGAGCCGCGGCCGCCCCTGCCTCCCCACGGTGCCTCCGGCCCCCTCGGCCTTTCGTCACTGCCCCCCGCCCAATCCGCCCCCTCTGCTCCTCTGCCGCCTCCTGCCTTTGGGCGCGGCTCCTCCCGCACCCGGAACGCACTCCCTGCCTGTCTCACAGTCCCTTTGCCGAGAACACTTTCATCCCGGGCTCTCAGCAAGGGAGTTGCAGGAGAGGAGGGGCAGGCGTTCTCTCAGCGGAGGCCGGCAAAGGTGATATTCAATGTCGGGGGCGCGCGCGCGGTTGCGCAAGCTCCCTATCTCCATACCAGCCCACTCAGAACATTCAAAATAAGAAAAACTTTCGCCAGTGAAGGCTTTTCTTATTTTGAATGTTCCGAGTGGGCTGGTATGGAGATAGGGAGCCCACGCAACCGCCTGTGTGCCCCCGACATTGAATATCACCTTCGCCAGCCTCTGCTGAGAAGAACAGAGAGAGAATGAGAGTGAGTGAGAGCAACAGTCAGCAAGATAGAGAGAAAGTGAGAAAGAGAGAGAGAGAGAAAGGGGGAGAGAAAGAGATAGCAAAAGAGAACAAGAGAGAGAAAGAGTGTGAGAAAGAAAACAAGAGTGAGGGAAAGAGAGAAAGCAAGCGAGAGAGAAAGAAAACAAGAGAGAGAAAGTGAGAAAAAGAGAGAGAGCAAGAGGGGGAAAGAGAGAGAAAGAGAGAGAGAGAAAGAGAGAGAGATGAGAGAGGAAGGAAGAGAGTGTGAGAGAGGAAGAAAGCAAGAGAGAGAGACAGAGAAAGCAAGAGAGAGAGAGAAGAGTGGAAGGAAGAGATAGAGAGAAATGATAGAAAAAAGGGGAGAAAAGAGAAATGAGAAAATGATTGAGGCAGAGAATGACAGGAAAGAGAGAGAAACAGAGAGAGAAGTGACTTGACTTAAAGCATATGGTAAAAGCACTTAAATAATAACAAAGAGAAAAAAAACCAGCCCTCACCTGTTTTTATTAATAGTTATGTTTTTAGTTTTGCTGGTTGATTTAGTTTTAATAGTAATGGATTTTGGTTTTTTTAAATTATTAATTTCTTTTAATAAAAAAGGGATTATTTATTTATTTATTTGTTTATTTGTTTATTTGTTTGTTTGTTTGTTTGTTTGTTTGTTTGTTTGTTTGTTTGTTTGTTTATTTATTTATTTATTTATTTATTTATTTATTTATTTATTTATTTATTTATTTATTTATTTATTTATTTATTTATTTATTTATTTATTTATTTATTTATTTATTTATTTATTTATTTATTTATTTATTTATTTATTTATTTATTTATTTATTTATTTATTTATTTATTCCGCCCAGTCCCAAAGGGAGTGTCGCTCAGACACTATACTTTTCTGCCCACACCGAAAAAAAATTAGAAGGTACATTGACAGGGGGTGCAGTGCGCCCCCTTGTGGCCTATTTTTGCTCCCACGAGGCTTTAGAGAGGACTCCTAGGCCCAAAACCAGACGTGGGAGTGCAGTATGCCCATTTTCACTCCCAGGAAACTGCAGAGAGGTCTACTAGGCCCAAAACAGGGTTCAGGAGGGTGGCACATCCCCCACAGCCTGTTTTTGCTCTTGGGTGGGTGCAGGAAGCCGAATGCTACTTTTCACAGTTTCTGGCCAGTCCCATAATAACCACACCCACCCACCCAGTCATTAGGGCAAAAACCAATTGTTAAATTAGTTGGATCCCACTACCAGTTATAAGACCCATGGTGGCACAGTAGTTTGAATGCAGTACTGCAAGCTAACTCTGCTCACATTGTCAGGAATACCTGGATCAAGGTTACTTAAAATTTTTACTGCCGCACTCTGGGTGTGGCTTATTTTGTGGGTATGGCTTGATGGTGATGTGAACAGGTGGGAGTGGCTTGACAATCATATGACCGAGGGTGTTTAAAGGTCACATGACTGGGTGGGAATGGCTTACCAACCAAGATAACTTTTCAAACAGGTACTTGGACTCTTTTTCACTTGATTAAGTCACATTAAATGATAGGCAGCATTATTTGTTGAGGATCACAGTAACATTTTAAGGTTTTGTACTGAACCCACAAGGTTCAATATGAGGCAAGTAGCTCCAGGCAAGTAGCCACCCTGAGTTTTTGGAGAAGGGCACCATACAAATCTAAATAATAATAATGGTAATAATAATAATAATAATAATAATAATAATAATAATAATAATAATATTATTATTATTATTATTATTATTATTATTATTATTACTACTACTACTACTATCATCATCATCATTAATGGCTGTAAAAGTTCAGTTCTAAATAATGATTAAAATTGTTAAAGTATTTACTAGTAAAAACATACTATTTAATTATTTCCTATTTTTAAAGTAATTAAGGATCATACTATGGTACTAGAGAAGGAATGACAATGTTTTTAAAAAGTATTAAATATTCAATAAATAGTTTATAGACTTACTACCCCCACTGCATTCTCCCCCTCCCGTGGGGGCAGCAGTCCATTACTGGTGCTAACTTCCTACGCATGTAACTACAAGAAAGATTTCTGAATGAAACAACAGAAGGTGGCTGAGAAACTGAAAAAAACTTCAGATCATGCAGAATGTGGCTGCGAGAGCAATCATGGGCTTTCCTAGATATGCCCATGTCTCGTCAACACTCCACAGAGTTGGCCTTCTCTGGGTTCAGTCAACAAAACAATGTCGTCTGCCCGGACCCAAGGGAAGAGCCTTTGCTGTGGCGGCCCCGGCCCTCTGGAACCAACTTCCCCCTGACATTCGAATTGCCCCCACCCTCCTTGCCTTTCGTCAACTCCTGAAAACCCACCTATGTCGCCAGGCTTGGGGAAATTGATATACCCCTTGGCTGTTCCGTTTTATGTCTGATTTGTTTGGGTTGTATGATTGTAAGGGTTTTTAATGGGTTTTTTTTAAAAAAAAAATATTGGATTTGTACTTTGTATTGCTTGTTGTGAGCCGCTTGGAGTCCTTGGAGAGGGGCGGCATACAAATATAATAAATTATTATTATGGGCAGGAAGGCCCAATCCAATCTTGCAACTTGACTAATACAAGAACACAGCAATCTCTGCACTAGGTTTTTCCCCCCACTCCCTTCTAACAAAGAGGCCTAATCTTTTTCAATTTGATCCAGCCCAACCAACTGTCTCATAATTTCATTCCCGAAACACTGCAGGTTTTAAATCTGCACTTCTGATCTTCAAAACACTTATTGTCTCTTCTACCCTCCATCCATTTGGAACCGTCAGTCTGTTCAAACTTCTTTTTAATTAGGAAATCATGTATGTTAGTTCTTTTTAATTAGCGTAATTATGAAACATCTGTTTCCTTATCTCCTGGTCAGTACAGAAATCGTAGAGTCAATTAATATGCCATCACAGTGAGTTAGTGATTAGATTATGGTGTCAGGTCTTTCTGAGGTTGAAAATATCTTCTATTTTCAGTCTCCTCCTACATAAAACAGTATTGACTTCAAGAGGACCTCCGCAAATAAGGAAAGATTAAGTTGAAAACCAGACGTTTGCACCAAGTTTACACCGGAGTCAGGGACAAGTTTGCCTACTCAAAGGTTGCCATATGAGTCCCAGCAACTGGTTAGTTCCCACAGACTCGGGCTTCTCCAAGTCCCGTCAACTAGACAATGTCACTTGGCACGGCTTAGGGGAAGAGCCTTCTTTGTGGGGGGCCCAGCCCTCTGGAATCAGCTCCCCTGAGATTCGTACTACCCCCATCCTCTTCGCTTTTCACAAGAGTTTGAAGACACATCTATGCCACACGCTTGGGGCCATTAGATTCTACCCCCTGGGCCGACAAATATAATGTATGTTTGTTGTGTGAATGGGAATGATTGATTTTCAATGTTACTGGGGGTTTTAGATTAATTAGTTTAATTTAATTGGATTATGATGTTTACATTGTTTCTTTTATATGTTGTAAACCACCCCAAGTCCTCAGATAGATAGATAGATAGATAGATAGATAGATAGATAGATAGATAGATAGATAGATAGATAGATAGATAGATAGATAGATAGATAGATAGGCTGGCAGGCAGGCAGGCAGGCGGCTGGCTGGCTGGCTGGCTGGCTGGCTGGCTGGCTGGCTGGCTGGTTGGCTGGCTAGCTGGATGGATGGATGGATGGATGGATGGATGGATGGATGGATGGATGAATACATACATACATACATACATGCATACACACACACACACACACACACACACACACACACACACACATACATACAGTTGTCTACTCAAATTAGCTTTGTTGTGCTTGACTGTGACCAAATATGAGCCTAAACTGCATTTAGGGATAAAATTAATCCAAAAGCAGGGGTTTTGAAAACAGAGAACTACTGTATATTGTCTGGGGAGTGGAAAGGAAAAAAAACCAAAGACTGTCAAGATAAAAAAGACTTTAAGGCAATAACCTTCCATGGTGTACAAGCCAGAGACATTCCTCCCAAATATAAATAAATACTCTTCACTTCTTCTTCTACATCGGATGTTGGTGATCCTGATGTTGATCCTATTTTTATCCACAGCGGCAGGAAAAAGTGCTGCTAAATTTTGTCCAAACCAGTCCCTTAGATTTGGAAGCCATTAACTTCTTCTTCTGCCTGGACCTCGTTTGCCTTAAATCTTTCCTTGGAGGATTAAGGGATTATTAAGGATTAAGAGTTAATAATATTCACCCTTGCTATGAAATAAGTAAATATCAGTAATATTTGGTTCATCTATTTTTTTTAACCAAATAATCTGATGATACACATGAATATGATAAACAACTGAATCTCTCATTAAAAAAAATCCGAATAGATCCCACAGCCTTTTCTTTATTGCTACCAAAGAGTAATTAAAAGACAGTACTTTTCTTTAGCTAATTAGCTATTATTATTATTATTACTATTTTTTAATCACACAGCATTGCTTAAAGGAGGAGTGGAGGGCATTTTATCCTTTCAGTTCCTGGGCAGAGTTAAAAGAGAAATCACCCTAGAATCTTTACATAGCCACAAGCGTACAAAATCCAATTTATATTCTATGATCCTTACCTGTTTATTTTTATGGAAAAAGATGCTGCAGCGGCACTGTTCGGGTTCGGGTTCAGGTTTGGCAAACTCACCCAAACTTCACACCCAACACTAATCATGACATTAAGCCATGATTATGTTTCTCTTGCTGGATGCAACCGCACAGGTTTTACACTACGACTGTGACTTAGTTACAGTACATCCAGGGGTGGGCAGCAGGGGGTAGAACACAGTTCCACTGGCAGAAATGAAACTGTGCGCACAGCTCCAGCTGATGGTGGCAGTCACTTCCTGGATTACTGGTTTTGGCTCGGCTCTCCTTTTTTCCCCATGCGCTCCTCGCTTTTTTCCTCTTTCCTCCTTCTTGGCCTCGGATGAGCTTCCCTCTCTCCTGCCTGGCTCCCCTCCAGCCTCACTTGGCTACCTCCCAAGGCCAGGAAGGAGGAAAGAGGAAAAAAGTGGGAAACACGAAACAAATTGTCACCCCAGCAAACTGGTGAGGTTGAATGATGATGATCGTTCAAGCCACTCCCACCCGGTCACATGGCCAGCTAGCCACTCATACCCAGGCACATTACCATCAAGTCACACCCAGAAAATTAGCCACACCCACAGTGTGGCAGTAAAAATTTTGGCTGCCCATTACTGAGTACATCCACTGTCTCTATTTGCTGCCTATTTTTGGCAATATGTCAGCTGGAGCCGTGTGCCTGAGCTTAAAATGGTAAATATGAACTCAGAATTCAGCAGCAAAGTAAATAGAAAGAGCCTATGTCTGCCTATCAGCTATCATTAAAACAATGCAGTATTCATGAGATATCGCACATTAGCATTCGGGGGGGCAGGCGGGGGAGAACGCTTGAATGACACACGATTGCATGAAACCTGACCTTCCTGTGGCCCAAATTATATACCTTACCAAGAGATGGGGAAAGTAATGATGTTTTAAAGCTGCATTTAACATCCCTGGAAAGAAACCAGCATGTAGTTTCAGAAATTGAAGAAATGAGAGATATTCATTGGAAGGGAAGGGATATACAGTACATATCATTTATATCATATATACACACAGTGGTACATCTACTTACGAACTTAATTTGTTCCGTGAGCAGGTTCTTAAGTAGAAAAGTTTGTAAGAAGATGCAAGTCTTCCCATAGGAATCAATGTAAAAGCAAATAATGTGTCCAATTGGAAAAACCACAGGGAGAGTGGAGGCCCTGTTTCCTCCCAGGAGATTCCTAGAGAGGCTTCATGGAGGCTTCTCCACACCTTTTCCGGCCCTGTTTCTTCCCAGGAGATTCCTAGAGAGCCCCACGGAGGCTTCTCACTACCTTTTCTGACCCTATTTCCTCCCAGAAAATTGCTGGAGAGGCCCCATGGAGGTTTCTCCCCACTTTTTCTGGCCCTGTTTCCTCCCAGGAGATTCCTAGAGAGGCCCCACGGAGGCTTCTCCTCACCTTTTCTGACCCTGTTTCCTCCCAGACGATTCCTAGAGAGGCCCCACAGAGGCTTCTCCCTGCCTTTTCCATCTCTGTTTCCTCCCAGGAGATTCCTAGAAAGGCCCCATGGAGGCTTCTCTCCACCTTTTCTGGCCTTGTTTTCTCCTAGGAGATTCCTAGAGAGGCCCCACGGAGGCTTCTCCTCACCTTTTCTGACCCTGTTTCCTCCCAGACGATTCCTAGAGAGGCCCCACAGAGGCTTCTCCCTGCCTTTTCCATCTCTGTTTCCTCCCAGGAGATTCCTAGAGAGGCCCCACGGAAGCTTCTCCTCACCTTTTCTGACCCTGTTTCCTCCCAGACGATTCCTAGAGAGGCCCCACAGAGGCTTCTCCCTGCCTTTTCCATCTCTGTTTCCTCCCAGGAGATTCCTAGAAAGGCCCCATGGAGGCTTCTCTCCACCTTTTCTGGCCTTGTTTTCTCCTAGGAGATTCCTAGAGAGGCCCCACGGAGGCTTCTCCCTGCCTTTTCTGTTTCCAGTTTCGGAGGCTCGGGTTTGTAAGTGGAAAATGGTTCTTGAGAAGAGGCAAAAAAATCTTATCTAGAAAAGTTCATAAGTAGAGGCGTTCCTAGGTAGAGATAGCACTGTCTGTGCCTGTGTGTGTGTGTGTGTGTGTGTTGTGTGTGTATTTGTGTGTATCTATCTATCTATCTATCTATCTATCTATCTATCTATCTATCTATCTATCTATCTATCTATCTATCTGTCTGTTCTCTTAAATAAGGCCTCATTAACAAGAAACTGGATGACCTACCCAGTGACCCTGACTTTCTGCGGTAATCTGCACAAATATCTAATTTGCTACATTTGCATATGATCCCCTCTCAAGTCCCAGGTCTTAGCTCAACTCTTCCTCTTTGTGTGCTATTTTGGGGAACATTTACAGGCAAATCCTTTCATCCCCCATCCTGAAACAGCAACAGGAAGCCAGAGAAGATGCTACTTGCTAATGGGTTTATATGCAATGACAGTTCTCTTAGGGCACCGCTTCTCAAATGATGCCATGTGGGGTACATAAACCCAGATAATGTGGTTTTTTTGCCACAGGGAGTCGGATATACGTCCTACCTGATATTTGTACTGGTACCTCGATCACATTCCACGGCGTTTTGTCCAGGGCAACCCATTTCTAAAAGAAAATGTCTTGTGAGTTCAATCAAACTTCTCAAACTCGTGAAACATTTTGTTTTAGAATGGGCTGCCCTGGACACAATGCTGAGGAACGTGATGGAGGTACCATGTGTGTCTCTCGATGGGCACAATTTGGGGGTAACAGGTCAGGTGGGGTGGGACAAATGGTACTATTTACAGTTGCAGGGGACAGTTGGAGACAGACATAGAGACAGAGATAGAGAGAGACAGAGACAAAGAGAGAGAGAGAGAGAGAGACGGAGACACACACACACAGAGAGAGACAGAGACCCAGAGGGACAGGGACAGAGACAGAGACAGACAGAGACAGACAGAGACAGAGACAGACAGAGGCAAAGAGACAGACAAAGAGACAGAGACAGACACAGAGAAAGAGACAGACTCACAGAGACAGACGCACACACATAGAGAGAGAGGCAAAGAGACAGAGAGAGAAAAAGAAAGAGAGACAGAGACAACAGGGGCAAAGAGACAGAGAAAGAAAGATAGAGAGACAGACAGACAGACAGAGACAGAGATACAACAGAGGCAAAGAGACAGACAGAGAGAGAGAGACAGACAGAGAGAGAGAGACAACAGAGGCAAAGAGACAGAGAGAGAAAGAGAGAGAGAGAGAGACAACAGAGGAAAAGAGACACAGAGAGAGAGAGAGACAGACAGAGAAAGAGAGAGAGAGACAGAGACAGAGACAAAGAGACGGAGATAGAGAACGCATTTGTCTGTGACCCTAAGTGGTAGTAGCAACCTGCCCATTCACCCACATGCCCACCCCATCCTTTTTAGGCAAGTTTTGAGGCCACACATATGCGTGGGAGAGGAAAGCCCATATATAGAAAGCTGTGCGCATGAACGAAAGGCACGCACATGTGCTCATATTTGCAAAGCACTAAGGAAAATGAATAAACAACACTTCTGGTGACTCTTATTGTGGTTTTCCAACTGCATTTCCTTGCTGTTTTCACATGTTTCCTGTATTACTTTGTAGAAATTTAAGGAAGGTCATCTCCCTGTTCAAGGAAATTCTGCTTGAGAAGCGATGACAGAATAAGTAAGTCCCTCTGTGGCTGGTGGGGAAAAAAGAAAGAAAGAAAGAAATTTGCTATTGATAGATTGTGAAGGAAACCCCTCTCTGGGGCTTTAAATATTTCTAAATGGCATTTTAGCGATTATCACTTGGAAAGCATACAGATTAAAATCAATAAAGAAAGCAGATTCAAAATTAGAAATATGGATGGAGAAGAAGAACATTTTTTAAACATTGATGAAATGTCACCGGCAATTAACATCAACTGTTGGTTTTAACAAAGCAATGGTGACCTTAACTCTAATTGCAGGGGTTGAGGAGGGGGTAGAAGGGAAAGTGGGTGGGAAGCCTACACATATATTCCATTTGCCAACTGACCATTAAAAGAACAAACGGACTTAATGCTTAAGTTGATCTTATTTTTTCTTTGGAGGAAAACTTGTTTTAAGGAAGCCAAGATAGCAACAGGAGCATTAGCGCATAATTATAATTGTTTTTCTTATTCTCCAGGAATAGAAGAAAAAAAAAAAACCAGAATAGGTCGGAATTATGGCAAGCAATAAAATGACATCACCAGAAAACTGCATGCTGGGACATACTCAGTCCAAGGCAATTCTTCCTGAAATTAACATCACCATACTTTCTATTTCTAGCTGGGTGGAAAACCTTCTGACTCATTCAATAGTTGGGACAAATTCATCCGTAATGAGTTGTACATTCTTCCATTTATTTATTTTTTTAATTATCAGAGTGAAATCTGCTTCGCTCTGCAAAACTAGATGATGACAAAAGTAGAAGATATAAAAAAGATTTTGAGACTCTAGAAAGAGTGCAGAGAAGAGTGACAAAGATTATTACGGGACTGGAGGCTAAAACATATGAAGAATGGTTGCAGGACCTGGGTATGTCTGGTTTAATGAAAAAAAGGACCGGGAGAGACACGATAGCAGTGTTCCAATATCTCAGGGGTTGCCACAAAGAAGAGGGAGTCAAGCTATTCTCCAAAGCACCTGAGGATAGAACAAGAAGCAATGGGTGGATACTGTTGTGATTCAGTCTGAGACTCCTCAGGGAACGGCTGGAACTCTGCCGGCTCCATGCTCAGAGGGGGAGGACGAGGAACAGGAGGAGGAGGAGGACCAGGCAGATGGGGAAGAGGAATGTCAGGACGAGGAGGAGGGAGAACAGCCTGAGAACCCCGGGGGGGAGCTCTCCCCAGCGAGTAGCCTGGAATCATTAGATGAGAACGCACAAGCCATCATAGATATGAGGCAGAGAAGGGCAGCACAACGAAGGGGACAATTAGCCAGGTATTTCCATCCCTAATAGGCAACAGCTGGGTTTGGGTGTGGTTCTCCTCAGAAAGGTTGAAAAGGCAGGCCCGCCCTTCCTGTATGGTGGAGAGTTATCTTTTGGGAGTCCTGTGACCTTGCTTCGATCCTTGGCGTCTCTGATTCTGGCTTGTGGCCTCGAAGGCTGAAAACTTGGGGGAGGCGTGGGTTTTATTATCTACAATGGTGTGTGTGCCAGCAAGAAGCCTGTTGTATTGTCTGGCCGTCGTGACTCTTCTGTGAAGCTTTATAGCATTCCAGTTTGTAAGAACAGTTTTTGTTATCTGTGTTTGTTTTCAAAGATATAAAATGACTTTGCTTTTTACCAGCGTGTCTGGCTACTCTTTTTAGTTGGTGTTGGCATCTGGGGGAACCCAGACAGAACAAATACTAAACAGTGAGAAGCAACTTAGAACTAAGGAGAAATTTCCTGATAATCAGAACAATTAATCTGTTGAACAACTTGCCTCCAGAAGTTGTGAATGCTCCAACACTGGGAGTTTTTAAGAAGATGTTGGATAACCATCTGTCTGAAGTAGTGTAGGGTTTCCTGCCTAAGGCAGGGGGTTGGACTAGAAGACCTCTAAAGTCACTTCCAACTCTTTTGTTGTTGTTGTTGTTGTTGTTGTTGTTGTTGTTGTTGTTGTTATATTGTTGTTGTTGTTATGTTGTTATTGTTATTGTTGCTGTTGTTGTTGTTGTTGTTGTTGTTGTTATTATTATTATTATTATTATTATTATTATTATTATTATTATGTCAATACAACACAGCAAACGAGATCACTATGCTGGATTTCGTATTTCATCACCAGTCGGGCACTTTCCAAGCACCTAGGACTGTGTGATGTAGCGGCGAATTATATTTGCCGATTCCAATAAAGCAGCCTTTTGCAATTGACAGATGGAGAATTTGTCAATTCTGATAGTTTTCAAATATCCGCTGAGATCCTTTGGCACTGCTCTCAGCATGCCAAGTACCACTGGGATCACTTTCACTGGCTTATGCCAGAGTCGTTGCAGCTCGATTTTTAGATCTTCGTATTTCATTAATTTCTCTAGCTGCTTCTCAATTCTGCTTTTTCCTGGGATTGCGATGTTGATGATCCATACTTTCTTTTTCTCCACAATCAGGATGTCTGATGTGTTATGCTTCAGAATTTGGTCAGTCTGAAGTCAGAAGTCCCACAGTAGGTTTTTTTTAAAAAAATTATTATTATTATTATTATTATTATTATTATTATTATTATTATTACTATTATTATTATTATTATTATTATTACTATTATTATTATTATTATTACTATTATTATTATTATTACTATTATTATTATTATTATTATTATTATTATCATTATTATTACATTCTAAGATCATGTCAAGTTTAAAAAATCAGGACCATTCGTAAAGAGGCAGCATAAAAGATTTATTGAAGCTTACACTGTGAATGAACCTTCAACACACAATTGGCACTAGAAATTGGCAGAAGTGGGATTCAAAAATTTTAGCAACCAGTTCTCTGCCTGGCTGCTGTGTGGGGACATGGTCATGGGGCAATGGGCTATTCAACCTCATGTACCATGATGAGTGGGGGTTGTTTTTGCCCTCCCTAGGCTCTGGAGGCTCTCTTTGACCCGCTGGGAAGGTGAAAATGGCCTCCCCTGGGCTCCAGAGGCTTTCCTGAGACCTGAAACAGGCCCATTCCTGGACTTCTGGGATTTCCAGCAGGCCTGTTTTTCACCCTCCTGGAGTCTCTGTGCACTTTCTTAGCATCCAAAATGAGCTAGGTGGAGACTCCGGAGAGGGGAGGGCTGGGTGGGGCCAGCAGTCTTTGCAACAATGGTTAGCATCAAAGTTAACATCTGTTTTGGGTGAACTGGCCCAAACTGGTTGAATTCCACCCCTGGATATAAGGGTCAATGGAATTCATGGCGGGATGAACTTGGATCTCTTGTGGCAATGCTAGAATTCTAAACTGATGACATGCTTAACTCCACCTTCACTCTGCCAGCTCTTCTCCTATGGCTCAGTAAGGATATTGTTGAAGATACCGCTTTAACTTCTCTGTGAAGGCTTTCAGGCTTTGGAGATGTACATTTGGGGACCTGAGAGATGATTACAATTCAAAGTGTTGGTCATGACCTTTAAAGCCCTACATGGCAATGGACCAGATTACCTCTGGAACCGCCTGCTACCGCATGAATCCCAGCGACCGATAAGGTCCCATTGACTAAACAATGTCGTTTGGCGGGCCCCAGGGGAAGAGCCTTCTCTGTGGTCGCCCCGGTCCTCTGGAACCAACTCCCCCTGGAGATTAGAACTGCCCCCACCCTCCCTGTCTTTCATAAACTACTCAAGACTCATTTATACCGCCAGGCATGGGGGAGTTGTGATAGCTCTTCCCCCTAGGCCATTACAAGTTATGCATGGTAAGTTTGTGTGTATGTTTGGTTTTATAATAGGGGTTTTTAGTTGTTTTTTATTATTGGATTGTACATGTTGGGTTTATTATTGTTGTTAGCCGCCCCGAGTCTACGGAGAGGGGCAGCATACAAATACAATAAAAAATTATTATTGTTATTGCTATTGCTATTGCTATTGCTATTGTTATTTATCTCAGATTCTCTTCCCTTACTGGAGCACCTATGTTTTTTACTCTATAAAAATAGCTATCTTCATCTTCCCACTCCCATTTCCTCAGCTTCAACCAGCCTTGCCGTTGCAGCCCTGACAATGCTCCAACATGTCTTCAGCTTCTGACACTAGATTGACTGGAAGTTAAAACTCCCCAAATTTCTAGTCCCTTTTGAAGTTTTTTGTACTTGATGACAAAATGAGCCTAGTGGTTAGCTGTGCTCTTCGTTTCACATTTTCAGCTCACTCCCTAACATTCAGAAAACATGACAAGGTCATGTTGCATCGCAGCAACCTTGTCATGGAAGAAGGAACAGAGTAAATCTGTCAACAGTGTTCGCTTAAGGGTACCAAGGGCAACACAGCTCTGTCACTCAAAAGCTCTCTGTGTAATTCAGAAACCAGTTTTTATAATTTGAGTGTTCCTATCTCATTATAATAGTAGATGACATTAGCGCCATGCCTTTTGACATTCCAGAAGTCCCTCAAGGTCTAGTTATGACACCAGGTCTGATCACTTTGCTTGAGGCTCACATATTTTGATTTCAATAATATTTATCTTTTAGTGCTCATTCTTATATGTTTATATTGTGTTGTTTTGTTTGCTTGTTGTATGCCATCTAGAATCACTCACATGTTAATGTGAACAAAGGAAGGAAGGAAGGAGAGAAGGGAGGAAGGGAGGAAGGAAAGAAAGAAAGACAGACAAAAGAAAGAAAGAAAGACAGACAAAAGAAAGAAAGAGTGAGTTTTATTCATGTATCAAATTTATATTGACAAAATTGAACGGGTCCAAAGACTGGCTACAAGAATGGTGGAAGATCTTAAGCATAAAACGTATCAGGAAAGACTTAATGAACTCAATCTGTATAGTCTGGAGGACAGAAGGAAAAGGGGGGACATGATCGAAACATTTAAATATGTTAAAGGGTTAAATAAGGTTCAGGAGGGAAGTGTTTTTAATAGGAAAGTGAACACAAGAACAAGGGGACACAATCTGAAGTTAGTTGGGGGAAAGATCAAAAGCAAAGTGAGAAAATATTATTTCACTGAAAGAGTAGTAGATCTTTGGAACAAACTTCCAGCAGACGTGGTTGGTAAATCCACAGTAACTGCATTTAAACATTCCTGGGATAAACTTATATCCATTGTAAGATAAAATACAGGAAATAGTATAAGGGCAGACTAGATGGACCATGAGGTCTTTTTCTGCCGTCAGTCTTCTATGTTTCTAAGAAAGAAAGAAAGAAAGAAAGAAAGAAAGAAAGAAAGAAAGAAAGAAAGAAAGAAAGAAGAAAGAAAGAAAGAAAGAAAGAAAGTGCTGCTCCATTACTCCGAACCTACTGATAGTTCATAGAATGCTGAACTTTGATTTAAGTGACTTTGTCCACAGACGACTGAATAATACTCAATATCTCTTTAGTAAATGTGTCAACAACTATCTACTAACTTCAAAAAAACAAAACAAGGAACAAACATTTTTCCATTTTAATACAGACCTGGAGATATTCTAGAAATAATTTGGAGAAAAATAATGCTTTTGAAAATTGCATTTCATGAATGGATTCTTAAAAGCAGGAAAAATACCCTGCTTGACTGAACACTAGAAAAGCGTTGAGCCTTGCTCATATGAAATTGTAGCCTTTTCCCTCCAGATTATTTTGAAGTATGCACACCAGCCTTAATTCACAGAAGGGCCTCTAACATCAGTTTACAACATCCTGCTATAATCATGCTTCGACCCAATTTTCTGTTTGAAGATAAACAAGCATATATTTATGATGTTTGGCTTACTTTCTTTTTAACCCTATTTATTAGTAGATACAAGCTAATTTTCCTTCTTTGCTTCCTTCTCTCGGGGAATTGAAAGGTGTGAAACCCATTGTTCGCTTTTACAAAGAACATTGGATTTAATCATATTGATAGGTTCAACTTTGTAACCAAAAACAAATAAAAAATAGAGGATGTCCTTTGTCCAAAAGAGAAAATTTGATCTGTTTCTGTTTCCTTTTACTCCTATTGTCTGCCCAGTCTTCATTCCAAGGTTAATTTAACTTTTATTCATTCAGAATAAAAGTTATGAGATATGAAGTGCAGACAAAACCTGCCAACAGTATTAATTATGCCAGAAAATTCACATTTCCTGTTGATGCCCAATTTCATGCTGTAGTCAGGAAACAAATCAAGTGTTATATTTTATAAATACATATACATACACATACAAACAAACAAACACACGAACATATAAACACACACACAAACACACACACACACACACGGGACGGCGGGGGGGGGAGCGCAGGGGAGTGTATCCCATTTTTCTGTCCCAGGAGGCTGTAGGGAGGACTATTAGTCCCAAAACGGGACATGGGGCAGTGATGGGTTCCTACGGATATGATCAGGTAAGCAGAACTGGTAGAAAAAAATTGAATTTTTCCCCTTTTTCCCCCCTTCTGGGCTCTGGGTATATTTTTCCTATTGCAGTAAATGAGGTTGAATGTGTATAATTTTAGAAGAGCTGTGCGTGCGTGTTTATGTGCGTACACATACTTGCAGTATATATAGTAGATAATGTATATTTTTGTGTGTGTGTACATAAACATGACCTAACGGCCAGTTAGGTCCCACAGAGTGGGTCTTCTCCGGGTCCCATCAACGAAACAATGCCACTTGGCGGGACCCAGGAGAAGAGCCTTCTCTGTGGCTGCCCCGGCCCTCTGGAACCAACTCCCCCCAGAGATTAGAACTGCCCCTACCCTCCTTGCCTTTCGTAAGCTACTCAAAACCCACCTCTGCCGCCAGGCATGGGGGAATTAAGACTTCTTCTCCCCCTAGGCTGATACAACTGTATGTATGGTATGTTTGTACGTATGCTGGTTTTATATATTAAGGGGTTTTAAGTTAGTTTTTAGTATTGGATTTTTACTGTATATTGTTCATGACTGTTGTTAGCCGCCCCGAGTTTTCGGAGAGGGGCGGCATATAAATCCAATAAATGAAATGAAATGAAATACAGTTTATATAGCAGATAATGTATATTTTTGTGTGCCTGAGTGTAATATGTATGTAGGCCTATGGCATATATATATAGAATTAAATAGTATATTTTGGATGTTCAGTAGTAGTAAATAGATGGGGAAATTGTATTTCTTTTAGGCGAGGAGAGACCAAGCACTCTAACCCTAACCCTTGAGGTAAGTGACGTCAAGTTGGCCACCTTCAATGATGATGATGATGATGATGATGATGATGATGATGATAATGATAATGATAATGATAACAACAATAATAATTTATTAGATTTGTATGCCGCCCCTCTCCGAGAACTCGGGGCGGCTCACAACAATAATAAACAATGTACAAATCCAATATTTAAAAACACAATTTAAAAACCCTTATTAATAAAATAATCACACAACCCAATCAAACCATACATAAAGCAGTAGTTAGGGGAGGTGTCAATTTCCCCGTGCCTTGCGGCAAAGGTGAGTTTTCAACAACTTACGAAAGGCAAGGAGGTTGGGGACAGTTCTGATCTCTGGGGGGAGTTGGTTCCAGAGGGCTGGGGCCACCACAGAGAAGGCTCTTCCCCTGGGCCCCATCAGACGACATTGCTTAGTCAATGGGACCCGGAGAAGGCCTACTCTGTGGGACCTAATTGGCCGCTGGGATTTGTGCGGCAGAAGACGATCCCAGAGGTATTCTGGTATTTAAGCCAATCACATGATCTTTAAGCCACCTCCAGTCACATAATCATCAAGCCACTCCCAACTTGTCATATGACCCACAAAATAAGTCACACCCACAGTGTGGTAGTGAATTTTTTTGCAGCCCTTCGCTGGGTAGGGGTGACATTAGATCCATGTTTAATTATTTGAGGATCTGCCACAGAGAAGAGGTGAGGGTCAACCTATTCTCCAAAGCACCAGAGGGCAGAACTAGAAGCAATGGGTGGAAACTAATCAAGGAAAGAAGCAACCTGGAATTAAGCCTAACGCTAAAAGTAAGAACAATTAAGCAGTGGAACAACTTGACTTCAGAAGTTGTGAGTGCTCCAACACTGCTGGCTTTTAAGAAGAGACTAGACAACCAGTGTTCCCTCTAATTTTTTGGGGGGGTGGGCGGAAAAGTATAGTGTCTGAGCGGCAGTCCCTTCGGGACTGGGCGGCACAGAAATATTAAATAAACAAACAAACAAACAAACAAACAAATAAAAAACCCACCCTGTTTTGCCTCAGAGAATTTCAAAATAAAATACTGTACTGTACTGTACTGTGTGTCTATAACAATAGGGCTCATAATAGGGCAACTCTATCAATATCAAAATGCCACTTAAATAGTTGAGCTAGTTTCAAACTAGATTTTGATTTTCTTTCTCTCTTCCTTACTCCCATTCTTTTTCTTTCTCTTTTCCTTCCTCTCTTTTTTCTATCTGTTTCTCTCTCTTCCTCTCTTCCTCTCTCTCTCCTTCCCTCTCACTCTTTCCCTCTCGGCTTCGGGGCAGCTTTGGAAAACTCTGAGTTGATGATGATTTTTAAGTGAGCGATTGCTCACTGCTCAGCTTAGAGGGAACTATGTAGACAACTACCTGTGTGAAAGGTACAGGGTACACACACATACACACACACACACAAAGTAAGCCACCTTCAAACATTGTATATATGTGAATGAAGAAAACTACTCTACTTCCAGCCGCTGTCTGTTTATACTTATGGTTTATTACAGGCTTATTCACAGCCCTGTTTCAGAAAATTGGACCAAGTAAATTCTCCTAACAGCCTCAAGCCTATATAATATTTCTGTAATAGCTGGGAGTCTTGTTTTTCAATTGGGGAGATCACAGAAACTTCTCCACAATAGAAGATAAAAACAGACGTGGCAGTTTACTCAAGAGGGCTGCTTCTACTTAAACTCCAGTGTTCTCATGATTGCGTGGGTTATATTTCCATCCCCCAGGGGTTAGTTTGCGCCAAATGAAAGACACAAACTACCCCGTCTACTCCCAAACCAAAATTATTTGCAAGCAAACCACATATCCACTCACACTAAACATTGATCTCTGTGCTTTGGGGGCTTCTAAACTCTCTCTCTCTTTCACCGCATTTATGTATTTCTGCAACCCATTGAAGCCAATATGCAGTTGTCAAGATTCATAACATTCTTAGTTGTTAGAGAAAGCGGCTCAGAAAATAGGAACAATTTGCTATCTTGACCTCTGATCTTTACCAAGAATGGAACACAGAGAGCATATTTCCCTTCGAATGGTAATAGTTTTACTAGCCAGTGGAAACAATTTATTTTATTAAGACCTTGATAAAATGCCCCATATGGTTAGCACACCTTCACACTCTATTGTTCCTCAATCTTGTTGACCTCAAAACCAGTGAACCATCCCATGCTATTATCGACTCTTTCTCTTAAATCCAAAAACTAAAGCAACAAGACACATTAAGAATAACTCCGCACATCAAAAAGACAACCACTGAGATGAAATCAAAAGGATTAAATTGCCCATAGTTAAACTGAATAATTAGCTGTGTACTTTATAATCACACTTCAGAGGTAGAGTAATTTGGGTGTTTTATTAATACGAAGGGAAAAAAACGTTCTGAGGAAATTACTAAACCTCTAAATGACCTCATTTACATTTATTTTTTAAAAAATAATCTTTGGATAACCTTTGATAGTTTTTATAACGTATAGATGTGGTCTTTAACAATAACACCAAGGCTTAACTTGTTAAGGCTCCAAGATAAAGTTCTCAATATTTGACAGGCTACTACAAAAGAGAGGGAGTCCAGCGATTCTCCAAAGCACTACAACGCAAGAAGCAATGGATGGAAACAAACCGAAGAGAGAAGCAACCTAGAAGTAAGGAGAAATGTTTGGCCAGTTAGAACAGGAGATTGGACTAGAGCAGTGTTTCCCAACCTTGGCCATCGTGGGGCTTCCAAGATTCACCCATGTTTCTTCAACACTCCATGGCTTTCATTGGTTGCCGATCAGTTTCCGGTCACAATTCAAAGTGTTGTTCATGACCTTTAAAGCCCTACATGGCTTTGGACGAAACTACCTCTAGAACCACCTGCTACCGCACTAATCCCAGCGACCGATAAGGTCCCACAGAGTTGGCCTTCTCCGAGTCCCGTCGACTAAACAATGTCATTTGGCGGGCCCCAGGGGAAGAGCCTTCTCTGTGGGCGGCCCCAGCCCTCTGGAACCAACTCCCCCCGGAGATTAGAATTGTCCCCACCCTTCCTGTCTTTCGTAAACTACTCAAGACTCATTTATACCGCCAGGCATGGGGGAGTTGAGATATTCCTTCCCCCTAGGCCATTACAAGTTATGCATGGTATGTCTGTGTGTATGTTTGGTTTTATAATAAGGGGTTTTAGTTGTTTTATTATTGGATTGTCACATGCTGTTTTTATCACTGTTGTTAGCCGCCCCGAGTCTACGGAGAGGGGCGGCATACAAATCCAATAAATAAAATAAAATAAAATAAAATAAATAAATAAATAAACTCCCAGAATTCCCCAGCCAGTGAATGCTGGCTGGGGAATTCTGAGAGTTGAAGTCCAGATATCCTCAAGTGACCAAGGTTGGGAAACACTGGACTAGAGTACTTCCAAAGACTCTTAAAAAACATGCTGACCCTCTAGAAAGAATGCAGAGAAGAGTAACTAAGATGATTAAAGGCTTGGAGACCAAAACTTGTGAAATACGGTTGCAGGAACTGGGCATGTACAGTTTAATTAGGGGAAGGACTAGGATGATATCATAGCAGTGTTCCAATATCTCAGGGGCTGCCACAAAGAAGAGGGAGTCAAACTATTCTCCAAAGAACCTGATGATAGGACAAGAAGCAATGGGTGGAAACTAATCAAGGAGAGAAGCTACTTAGAACTAAGGAGAAATTTCCTGACAATGAGGACAATTAATCAGTGGAACAACTTGCTCCTAGTAGTTGTGAATGCTTCTACACTGGAAGTTTTTAAGAAGATGTTGGATAACAATTTGTCTGAAGGACTGTAGGGTTTCCTGCTTAAGCAGGGGGTTGGACTGGAAGACCTCCAAGGTCTCTTCCAATCCTTCTCTTCTCTTCTCTTCTCTTCTTTCCTCTCCTCTCCCCTTCCATCCACTCCACTCCATTCCATCCCATTCCATCCTTCCTGATTTGATTCAACTTGATTTGATTAATTCGATTCTATTCGATTCTATTCGATTCTATTCGATTCTATTCGATTCTATTCGATTCTATTCGATTCTATTCGATTCTATTCGATTCTATTCGATTCTATTCGATTCTATTCGATTCTATTCGATTCTATTCTCTCTTATGCTATGCTATGCTATGCTATCCTATCCTATCCTATTCTATCCTAATCTGATGGAAATGCTTCACCACTGTTTTTTTCCTTCCCAGTCTGACCTGCAGCCTTGAGATTTTCTGAAGCTCCATAATGTATTTATTTTTGGACTCCCCCAAGAATAAACTCTCGTGGAATGCAAGTTAGTTGGTTTAAGTCTAGTGGGCTGTTTGGGGGTGGGGGATCCCTAGTAATTGGGATGACCACTAGATGGCAGTATGGTTTTTGGTTCCATCTAGAGTTTCTTGTAGCCCCCTCAATGCGTTCTCCCAATCATCACCTAGTTCTTTTGATCTTTTATCTTCCTTCAATGATTCTCTGTTCTGTCACACTTGAGATTGGAACTGGAGGAAGCTTCTTTTACTTCTGAAGCAGCAACTGCTCTAACCTGATTAAGAGGTGCAGCATCGCAAGCAACTCAAGTGGTTTAATAGAAACATAGAAACATAGAAGATTGATGGCAGAAAAAGACCTCATGGTCCATCTAGTCTGTCCTTATACTATTTTCTATATTTTATCTTAGGATGGATCTATGTTTATCCTGGGCATGTTTAAATTCAGTGACTGTGGATTTACCAACCACATCTGCTGGAAGTTTGTTCCAAGCATCTGCTACTCTTTCAGTAAAATAATATTTTCTCACATTACTTCTAATCCTTCCCCCAACTAACCTCAGATAGTGCCCCCTTGTTCTTGTGTTCACTTTCCTATTGAAAACACCTCCCTCCTGAACCTTATTTCACCCTTTAACATATTTAAATGTTTTGATCATGTGTCCCCCCCACCTTTCCCTTCTGTCCTCCAGACTATACAGATGAATTCATTAAGTCTTTCCTGATACGTTTTATGCTGAAGACCTTCCATCATTTTTGTAGCCCATCTTTGGACCTGTTCGATTTTATCAATATCCTTTTGTAGGTGGAGGTCTCCAGAACTGAACATAGTCTTCAAAATGTGGTCTCACCAGCGCTCTGTAAAGCGGGATCACAATATCCCTCTTCCTGCTTGTTATACCTCTAGCTAAGCAGCCAAGCATTCGATTTGCTTTCCCTACTGCCTGACTGCACTTTTCACCCATTTTGAGACTGTCAGATAGATAGATAGATAGATAGATAGGTAGGTAGGGTAGGTAGGTAGGGTAGGTAGGGTAGGTAGGTAGGGTAGGTAGGTAGGGTAGGTAGGTAGGTAGATAGATAGAAGATAGATAGATAGATAGATAGATAGATAGATAGATAGATAGATAGATATAAGATAGGTAGGTAGGTAGGTAGGTAGGTAGGTAGGTAGATAGATAGATAGATAGATAGATAGATAGAAGATAGATAGATAGACAGATAGAAGATAGATAGATAGATAGATAGATAGATAGATAGATAGATAGATAGATAGAAGATAGGTAGGTAGGTAGGTAGGTAGGTAGGTAGATAGATAGATAGATAGATAGATAGAAGATAGATAGATAGATAGATAGATAGATAGATAGAAGATAGATAGATAGATAGATAGAAGATAGATAGATAGATAGATAGATAGATAGATAGATAGATAGATAGATAGATAGATAGATAGATAGATAGATAGTAGATATCTTACTAGATAGTAGTAGGCAGTAGATAGGTATTCAGTAGATAGAATACTCTGAAGGCCCGCTTCCTAATCAGTCCTGAAGTTGCCTTGGGCTAAACCAATAATGGGATGTAATGGGCAACCAAGAACTAAGAAGAAAAATGCCTAACAATGAGAGCAATCCACAAGTGGAATGGCTTGCCTTCAGAAGTTGTGGTTGCATCATCATTGGAGGATTTAAGAGGAGACTGGAAAACTATTTATCTGAAATGGGGCAGGGCAGTGGTGGTATTTAGCCAGTTCAGACCCGTTTGGGCAAACCGGTAGCAGCTAGTGAGGGGCCCACCTGCCCACCTACATGTAATGTCATCCTATTTAGCCATGTTTTTTGAGACTGGGCATCAGTGATGGGCAGCTGTCCCCACGATGGGGGGACGCAGTGGGGGTAGTAGGTTTATGCACTATTTATTGAATATTTATTATTTTTATTTATTTTATTGTATTATTTAGATTTGTATGCCGCCCCTCTCCGCAGACTCGGGGTGGCTCACAACAAAGTGATTGTCCTTCCTTCTCTAGTACCACTGTATGACCCTTAATTACTTTTAAAATAAGAAATAATTAAATAGTATGATTTTTCCCATAAACACTTTAATCATTTTAATCCCTATCTAGAACTGAACTTTAATAGCAATGAAAGAAAATTGAGCTACTTGTCTAATCTGTTATTGTACTGAACTTTGTGGGTTCAGTACAAAATCTTAAAATGTTACTGTGTTCCTCAAGAAATATTGTGGTCTACCAATTGCCCTTTTTTGTGGCTATTCAAATAATGTGACTTAATTAATTTAAAAAGAGTCCAAGCACCTATCGGAAAACTTATCTTGGTCAGTAAGCCACTCCCACCCAGTCACATGACCTTTAAGCCACCCCCTGGTCACATGATTGTCAAGCCACTCCCACATGGTCACATGGCCAGCAAGCCACTCCTACCCAGTCACATCAAGCCACACCCACACAATAAGCCATGTCCACAATGTGGTAATCATTTTTTTTTTGTAGCCCTTCACTGTACTAATTAAAAATTGAATCAAGGCTTGGAAACCCTGTTTCGTCTTGATAAGGTTGAAATAACAAAGTGGGCCAGGTGGATTCAGGTGGCTACTTTGTTCCATTGAAAAATGACTGCACATTTGAAAGGCCATCCAACCAGAAGTAGCATTCAGCTGGTTCGCACTGGTTTGCCCAAACTGGTAGTGGGAATTGTTGGTGGCTCTATGACGTCCTATGTAGGGATTCTTTTGAAGCAAGGCACATGCACGGAAGGTGTGCGTGCTCAAAAAGTGCATGCGCAGAAGGCCAGGCACATATGAGGAAGGAAGGCACGTACATGAACCAGGCTCATGCTCTCAAAGCACCCACCGCTCTCTTAGAAGAACAATACATATATTGTTAGAGAGAGAGAGAGAAGAAAGAGAGAAAGAGAAAGAAAGAAAGAAAGAAAGAAAGAAAGAAGAAAGAGAGAGGAAAGAGAGAAACAGAAAGAAGGACAGAAGGAAGGAAGGAAAGAAAGAAAGAAGGGAGGGAGAGAAAGAGCAAGAAGGACAGACAGAAGAAAGGAAGAAATGGGGAGGGGGATGGAGATGGAGAGGGAAAGGGAGAAAGAAAGAAAGGAGAGAAGGGAAGGGAGGGAGGAAGGAAGGGAGAGAGAAAGAGAAAGAGAAAGAGAAAGAGAAAGAGAAAGAGAAAGAGAAGAAAAAGAAAACTCTTCTTCAAAGGCAAATGATTTGTTTAGAAGCTCAGAAGAACCCCCAAAATAAATGTCTTTGTTACTCAGCTTGGCCTCTCCAAAGAATTCTGCAAAAGTATCTCCTTTGCCATGGGGGATTCTCCGTACTTTATTAATAAATGTAGCTTCCAGGATACTTTGAGGGAGTTACGGCAATGAAAAATTGATTCCGTTTTGAGACACTGCCATTCTCAAGACACTCCATAAAATTCCTCCACGGTGTGTTTTTTTACTAAATTAGCATTACCCTCTCTTCTTAATGCCAGCGTGATTAAGACATGTACGAACAAAATGCAGAGACTGCCTCTGGTCACACTCAAAATTAAATGTGTGCCACCTAGCAGTTTTCCTTCCACGGATCTTTTCCTATTGTCTCACATTGTGGCTTCGTGTTTTTTTCAGCTCCAACGATTCCTTGCTTCCTTTCAAATAGCTTCCTGTCCCCTCCAACCACATTCTGGACCGAGATTTGCTTTGCTTTGGGAAAGCAAAACCGGAGCAGAGACAACAGAAAGGCCTGGGTGACCTTTCACTCCAGGCAATTATTTAGTTAATTTCTCCTCCACAAGATTTAATGCTCTGCCACCCATGTTATTAGAGAGAATATGTCACATAATGGCTCAAATGTTTGATATTCATGCCTATTGGGGAGGTGATGGGGGCAAATAGAGAGAATTGTGCATGTATTAGTGTCTTAGCCAGTCTTTCAAATAGCCTTAACAGGGAAGAGAATAAGATTATTTCTTCTCTCTTATTATTTGCCGATTCAGAAAACTTGGTTCAATGGTTAGGAGATTTCAGTTTCTCTTCACTTCCTTTTGATTGATGACCTTTGATGGTATATACTTACTTGTCTCTGTTGACTAAACTTTGGTTAGGATAATTTGTAGGAACTGGGCATGGATAGTTTAATGAAAAATGGCCAGGGAGACATGATAGCAGTGTTCCAATATCTCAGGGGTTGCCACTAAGAAGAAGAAGTCAACATATTCTACAGAGCACCTGAGGGTAGAACAAGAAACAATGGGTGGAAACTAAACAAGGAGAGAAGCAACTTAGAACTAAAGAGAAATGTCCTGACAGAATGGTTGATCAGTGGAACAGCTTGCTTCCAGAAGTTGTGAGTGTCCCAACACTGCAGGGGATAGAAGACCTCCAAGGTCCCTTCCAACTATGTTGTTGTTGTTGCTGCTGCTGCTGTTGCTGTTTGTTGTTTGTTGTTTGTTGTTTGTTGTTGTTGTTGTTGTTGTTGTTGTTGTTGTTCTTCTTCTTCTTCTTCTTCTTCTTCTTCTTCTTCTTCTTCTTCTTCTTTTCTCCTTCTCCTTCTCTTTCTCCTTCTTCTTCTTCCTCCTATTATTGTTGTTATTGTTGTTGTTGTTGTTATTGTTGTTGTGACCCGCCAATGGCCAGAGGAACTGGCGGCAGACTCAGATAGTGAGAAGGTTAAGGAGGAACATGGGCTAGTCCTGGAATCTGGGAAAGGTTCTGATGAGAGCTCTTTGTTGGAGGCAGAGATGGGGCCAGGGCCATCCAACAGTTATCAGCTACCTTTGGAGTCAGAGATAAGTGGGGTTGAAGAACAGCTGGAACCTGTTTCCAATGTGCGCATGTGCAAAGCTGCCAGGAGAAGGAAACAATTAAGGAACAAGGACCGACTTTGGAGTAAAGGCACAGATGGACGGTGAATGGCCCCTCCCATAGGGAATAAAATATTTATTTATGCCTGCCACAACAGCCAATCTGACCCTGGGCAAACTGGTTGTTAAATTATTTGAATCCCACCACTGGTTGTAAGTCAATAGCAATAGCAATACATTTAGACTTATACACTGCTTCATAGTACTTTTATAGCCCTCTTTAAGTGGTTTAGAGAATCAGCCTACTGACCCCCAACAATCTGGGTCCCCATTTTACACACCTGGGAAGGATGGAACACTGAGTCAACCTTGAGCCGGTGGTGAGATTTGAACTGCTGAACTACAGCTAGCAGTTAGCTGAAATAGCTTGCAGAGCTGCCCTCTAGCCACTGTGCCGCCCTGCAGTGGTTAGAAGATTACTTATATCTGCATTTTTGTTCATTACACTTAACAATAAAGGTCTGAAAAGATTAGGGTTTATTTTGGATTTTTTAAAAAAAACACAAATTCCGGAAAAAGCCTACCATGAGTAATCCCCAATTTTTGCAAAAAAAAAAAAAAGTTTCAATATTGCCAAAAGCCACTGTCCTCTTTTGTGTGTGATGCACCTGACCTTTAAGCTTATCTATTTCTAAAATACAGCTCTGCCTATCAAGCCAACTCATAATCACTTTCTCATTTTGGATATTGAAAGAAAGATTCTATTTCAATAAAGGAAAGGTCATCGTTCTTTTGAAAGAAAGATTATTATTCATCCTTTTTTTCATTTCTAAAATAGGGAAATGAGAGAGGGTGGGGGGAATTAGCAGGGAAAGGATAAGGGTCTCTTGATTTAATTCTTTCTGCTTTGAAATAGCTGACTCAGCAGTGGTCAGGATGAAAGTTAATTATGTAGTACAGTGATACCTCGTCTTACAAACCCCTCGTCATGCAAACTTTTCAAGATACAAACCTGGGATTTAAGATTTTTTTGCCTCTTCTTCCAAACTATTTTCACCTTACAAACCCAAGCCGCCACCACTGGGATGCCCTACCTCCGGACTTCTGTTGCCAGTGAAGCACCCGGTTTTGCGCTGCTGGGATTTCCCTGAGGCTCACCTCCATGAGAAACACCACCTCCAGACTTCCCCGTTTTTGCGATGCTGCAGGAGAATCCCTGCAGCACAAAAACGGGCACTTTGCTGGCAATAGAAGTCCAGAGGTGGGGTTTCCCAGCGAGGGAAACCTCAGCAAATTCACAGCATCACAAAAACAAGGAAGTCCGGAGGTGGGGTTTCAAGGACTTCTATGTTTTTGTAATGCTGCAATTTTGCTGAGTCTCCCCTCACTGGGAAACCCTACCTCCGGACTTCCATTGCTGGCGAAGCACCCGTTTTTGCACTGCTGGGATTCCCCTGCTGGGATTCTCCTGCAGCATCACAAAAACACGGAAGTCTGGAAGTGGGGTTTCCCATGGAGGGGAGCCTCAGGGGAATCCCAGCAGTGCAAAAATGGGCGCTTCGGCTGGAAAAAGGGGTGAGTTTTGAGCTTGCACGTATTATTCGCTTTATCATGGATTCCTATGGGAAACATTGTTTCATCTTACAAACTTTTCACCTTACAAACCTCGTCCCAGAACCAATTAAGTTTGTAAGACGAGGTGTCACTGTATTACCAAAGAAGGAAAATAGCAAATTTGAAATGCAGCTGAGCTTTCCACATTCACCATGTCTGATCTCAATCCGGAACGAAAATATTTAATTTTCTAACTGGGAATTTTGCTTTGCCTTTTATTTATTTATTTTTTTTCAAATTGGGATTAAGTCTCGGGAAGTGGCAAGGGAGAATTAAGCTTTGATAAATGGCACAAACCTTGTTTAGATGAGGAGGAACAATCCTTTTACTCAGTTGCCGACAAAAAAGCCTAGAGCAAATAGCCACTGATTCATTTCGAGGCTGTTACATTTCACTTTACAATATTTCTACTGGTTTAGGATACATGCGGCTATATTTAACAGCTTGCTATGAAAACATAAAATGAGAAAATTCTAACTGAGATGTATATGTTGTCCCACATAAATGTCTGCCTAACTCCTGCTACAGTGACTGGAAATAGCTTTATTTAGAATGTATGATATGCCGAGCTGAGTTGCATTTGCCGAGTTTCAGCCTTGGTGTTAAGACTTGTCTTCTGAACAAGGGAGAAGCACATCAAATTTTGGATGATGTTCGCATTTCATAAGATTTGCAAATACCGTATATTTCAGAATATAAGATGAACCAGAGTATTATTATTATTATTATTATTATTATTATTATTATTATTATTATTATTATTATGTCAGTACAACACAGCAAACGAGATCACTATGCTGGATTTCGTATTTCATCACCAGTCGGGCGCTTCCCAAGCACCTAGGACTGCGTGATGTAGTGGCGAATTATGTTTGCCAATCCCAGTAAAGCGGCCTTTTGCAATTGACAGATGGAGATTTTGTCAATTCCAATGGTTTTCAAATGTCCGCTGAGCTCCTTTGGCACTGCGCCCAGCGTGCCAAGTACCACTGGGACCACTTTCATAGGCTTATGCCAGAGTCAGTGCAGCTCGATTTTTAGATCATCGTATTTCACTAATTTCTCTAGCTGCTTCTCCTCAATTCTGCTGTCTCCTGTGATTGCGATGTCGATGATCCATACTTTCTTTTTCTCCACGATCACAATGTCTGGTGTGTTATGCTTTAAGAATTTGGTCAGTCTCAAGTCGGAAGTCCCACAGTAGTTTTGCTTGCTCATTTTCGACCACTTTTTCAGGCTTATGATCCCACCAGTTCTTTGTCACTGGTAAATGGTAGTTCCGGCACAAGTTCCAGTGGATCATCTGTGCCACAGCATCTTGTCTATGCTTGTAGTCAGTCTGTGCGATCTTTTTGCAGCAGCTGAGTACGTGATCGATTGTTTCATCTGTTTCTTTACAGAGTCTGCACTTTGGATCGTCTGTTGATTTTTCAATTCTGGCTTTGACAGCATTTGTTCTAATGGCCTGTTCTTGTGTCGCCAGTATTAGTCCTTCTGTCTCCTTTGAGTGTTCCACTTGTATGGCCATGACCAGGTCTATTATTATTATTATTATTATTATTATTATTATTATTATTATTATTATTATTATTTAGATTATAAGACACACCTTAGTTTTTGGGGAGGAAAATAGGGAAAAGAATCTGCTTACCAAATATTCATCTGGCTAGCATCCTTAGTCTGGTCAGTTTCAGCACATTACTTTTTTTAATGGATTTTATTGATTATATAAAGTTAAAAAAAGGAAAGGAAAACAAACATAACACATAACCCAAAACAAAACAAAACATTGAATGAACATTTCCGTAATGTGAACTATAGTTGGTACATATCATAAAGGTGCAAACTTAGTATTGTGACTATAAGAAGTGATTTTTATAAATACATCAAATTTATATATAGTAACTTATCACTAAATACATATTGTATATATAAGTATAGGTTAACATAATTTACATTTTCATTCTTATTTTCCTTTTATTTAGATCTTATTTACTCAGATTTAAACTCCATAGGTTTATGATGATGCCGTCCAAACTTCTTTATTGCCTATTTGTAAACTATATTGTTGACCACTAAGTTATTTCAAACTGTTTTGGTTTTAATCATTCTAAATAGCTTTTGGATAGCCATCTATCGGTAGATTTGTAATTTCTTTTCATATATAATATTCAGATTTGTCTTTTTTTTGGGAATATTTCTAAGAAAGGTAAAGGAAGGGAAGTAAAATTCCCAGTTTTAATTGATTTTTATTTGGAGTATTTGTAATGATTCAACCATTTATACCATCGATCCCAGGCTGAGTAGAAGTCCAATGTGTCTCTGTCTCTTGTAAGTCATAAGTCATTTTGGTTAGTTTTGCACATTCATGAATTTGATTGATGAGATGTAATATGCATGCATGGGGAATGCATGGAATTATGGATGTGGGCTCATGCATTTGTGACCCCTCCAAACTCCCCCCATTTTGGCACACAAACCCCAAAAGGCTCAATGTCTACTGCTTGGTTGTCTTGTTTCTTCACATGTACTGGGATACATATGACTTTCCCCAGGAACTGCAGGTAATCCTTGTCATTACTTGAGGATGAAAACGGATCCAGGGATCCTATAAAGCAGAATGTGTTACGTTATTTGCTCTTATTTTAATATGTTTTGGAATGTGTGTTTCTACCATTTCAACAAAGGTCAGTTGAATTAGAGCTCTGAACCATTTCAATTTGGAGACTTAGTTAGAATGTGATTGGATTCATTAGAAACTGGGTATGAAATGCTTCATAGTTTTCTAAGTTCTTAATGGTGCGTTAGAGTATATTTTGCCATTAATACTTTAGCTTTATGTGTTATCCAATGTAGATAGATCCGCTATGTACTTACCCTGTTTCCCTGAAAATAAGTCACCCCCAAAAGTAAGACATAGGAGAGGTTTCGTAGAATTGCCTAATATAAGGCATCCCCCGAAAGTAAGACGTAGGAGATGTTTCATTTTGCAGCATTCCCGAACAGAACATATATAATATATATTTGAAGAAAGTATAATTGTACATGGAAATAATAATAATAATAATAATAATAATAATAATAATAATAATAATAATAACAACAACAATAATAATTTATTAGATTTGTATGCCGCCGCTCTCTGAGGACTCGGAGAGGCTCACAACATCAAATTTAAATATCTCCGGCACCGCCTTCTGCCGCACGAAACCCAGCGACCGATTAGGTCCCACAGAGTTATTTATTTATTTATTTATTATTTGGATTTGTATGCCGCCCCTCTCCGAAGACTCGGGGCGGCTCACAACAAGTGTAAAACAAATCATAAATAATTCAATTAATTAAAAGATTTAAAGATTTTTAAAAACCCATATACTAACAGACACACACACAGGCATACCATGTATAAATTAAATGTGCCCAGGGGGAGATGTTTAGTTCCCCCATGCCTGACGGCAAAGGTGGGTTTTGAGGAGTTTACGGAAGGCAGGAAGAGTAGGGGCAGTTCTGATCTCCGGGGGGAGTTGGTTCCAGAGAGTCGGTGCCGCCACAGAGAAGGCTCTGTTGGCCTTCTCCGGGTCCCATCGACTAAACAATGTCGTCTGGCGGGTCCCAGGGGAACAGCCTTCTCTGTGGCGGCCCTGACTCTCTGGAACCAGCTCCCCCTGGAGATAAGAACTGCCCCCACCCTCCTTGCCTTCTTTAAACTCCTTAAAACTCACCTCTGCCGTCAGGCATGGGGGAATTGAGGCATTCCCCCTCCCTCCCCCTGGGCCTATATAATTTATGTACGGTGTGTCTGTGTGTATGTCTGGTTTAATAATGGGTTTTTAAAATGTTTTTAAAAATTTATTAGATTTGTTATTGTTGTGATTCCGTCCGAGGCCCCTCAGGGAACGGCTGATCTTCTGTCGGTTTCCTGCTCAGAGGGGGAGGATGAGGAACAGGAGGTGCAGGCAGACGAGGAGGAGGAATCCCAGGCTGAGGAAGAGGGGGAACAGCCAGAGGCCCCCGAGAGGGAGCTCTCCCCAGCAAGCAGCCTGGATTCCTTAGAGGAAAATGCACAAGCAATAATCGATCTGTGACAGAGAAGAGCAACACAAAGAAGGGACCAATTGGCTAGGTACTTTCAGCACTAAAGAGGCAACAGCTGGGTTTGGGTGTGGTGCTCTCTGGAAAGGCTAAAAGGCAGACCCACCCTTCCTGGCTTGTGGAGTATTATCTTTGGGAGTCCTGGGACCTGGCTGTGATCTTTGGCGTCTTGGAATTCTGGTTTGTGACTTTGAATACTGAAACCTTGGGGGGAAAAGGTGGGGGTCTTATGCTCTACAGTGGTGGGTGTGCCAGCAATAAGTTTGCTGTATTGTCTGGACATCAGGACTCTGCTGTAAAGTCTCCTAGCCTGCCTGTTGGGAAGAACAGGTTTTTCTCTGTGTTTATTTTTCAAGCTATAAAGTACTTTTGCTTTTACCAGCGTGTCTGGCTGTTTTTTCCAGTTGGTGTTGAGGTCTGGGGGAACCCAGACAGAACAGTTATGAGGCTGTGAGCCGCCCTGAGTCTACGGAGAGGGGCAGCATACAAATCTAATAAATAAAATAAATAAATAAACAGGACAATACACAATATACAAATCCAATAGTTTAAAAAAACAGTTTAAACCCTTATAAAAAATAATCATACAACTCAAATAAACCATACATAAATTATAGCAGTTAAGAGGTATATTAGTGGTAATGGTACAGTAGTAGTACGGAATTCTTCAGAGGATTCACAGTTTGTCCGGTTATGCTAGTTTGTGATGACTATTAGTGTACAGTATATAATAAATGTTCATTTATTTATTTTTGTTCAGCAATAAATGTGAATTCTTCTTCACTAAAAAAAAAAAAAGACATCCCCTGAAAATACCACATCTTTGGGAGCAAAAATTAATATAAGACACTGTCTTGTTTTTGGGAAAACAGGGTATATTTTATTGCTATCTTTTCTATTTATTTTAAACGTGAATTTGTGTCAGCAATATTTTTTTCTAAGGAGTAGGAGTAGAAATAGAAGTAGAAGTAAAAGTAGAAGTACAGAAGAGGGCAACCAGAATGATAAAGGGACTATAAGCCAAAACATATGAGGAAAGATTGCAGGAATTGGGCATGGATAGTCTAGTGAAGAGGAGATCGAGGGAGGAGACATGATAGCACTCTGTCATGTAGATATGTTAGCAGTCTACAAATACTTGAAGGGCTGCCACAGTAAGGGGGGGGGGTTTACAGAGGACCAGACAAGGATCAACAGATGGAAACTGACCCAGGAGAGATTCAACCTAGAAATGAGGAAGAACTTTCTGATGGTGAGAGCGATCAACCAGTGGAATGGCCTGCCTGCGGAGGTTGTGAACGCCCCAACACTGGAGACCTTCAAAAAGAGATTGGACTGCCATATGTCTGGGATGGTATAGGGTCTCCTGCACCATCAGGAGTTTGGACTAGAAGACCCACAATAAATGAATGAATGAATGAATGAATGAATGAATGAATTGGACTAGAAGATCTCCAAGATCCCTTCTAACTCTATTATTCTATGTCCTATTTCTGCCGTCAGTCTTCTATGTTTCTATGTTTCTATGAATGAATGAGAAGGAGAAAGAGAAGGAGAAGGAAGATAATGACCAAGTGTCATAGCCACATGTAGAAATGTATAGCCACATCTTGCCACCCAGAGTCTTCCGGGAGATGGGTGGCATATGAATGAATGAATGAATGAATGAATGAATGAATGAGGACATAGAATAATAGAGTTGGAAGGGACCTTGGAGATCTTCTAGTCCAACCCCATGTTTGAGCAGGGAACCTATATCATTTCAGATAAATCGTTGTCCTGCCTCTTTTTGAAAGCTTCCAGTGATGGAACAACCACAACTTCTGAAGGCAAAGCTGTTCCACTGGTTCATTTTTTCTCACTGTTAACAAAATTTCTCCTTCATTCTAGGTTGCTTCTCTCCTTTTGGTGATTTGGAAAATAGTTTGACCCCCTCATCTTTGTAAGAGCCTATTGGTGCGATGGCCTAAAAATGAAGCTCTCGTCTCACAATCAGAAGGCTGTGAGTTTGATCCTAGGTAGAGGGAGACATTTCTCTCTCTGGGCACAATGAGAATATATCTGGTGAACAAAACTCCACATTGGCAACAGGAAGGGCAATGGGCCAGTAAACACTCTCGGTTCCCTTCAATTGCCTACACTCCACCCTGAAAGATATTATGGGATCTTTAAAAGAAGATGATAACGGAAGAAGAATTATATAAATTAATGTACAAAGTAAAGAGGAGCTATGAGGATCATCCAGAAAGTAGTGCACCACATTTCCCCCCTCAGCCTACAGTAATGGTAGAATGCAAAACTTTAGATATACATTATTTGAATTGTCAGGAGTGCGTGTGTACATTTTGCATTTATTCAACCAGCGTAGCTGCAGCAGTGTTTTGAAATCGCGTCTGTAAGTGATGTGCATTACAAGAAGGGTGTCATCATTGAATTTCTCATTCCAGAGAAGGAAACTGTTGGGAACATTCACAAAGATTTGTGTACAATGTATGGAGAATCTGCAGTCAAGAGAAGTACAATTAGTCACTGGGCACAGAGGGTGAGACCATAGAAGAACAGAACAGAAGAACAGAGGGTGAGGCCATTAGAACAAGGAGTGGTACCCACAGGGCATTCATGCCCTTGTGTCTCTCTGGAGGAAGGCCATAGAATGCGATGAAGTTTACATGGAAAAATAGGGAGTGTAGAACAAACATAATTCTTTCTTGTGTGTAAGCTTCATTGTCTTCAATAAATAATTGTTGAAGAAACAAAATGTGGTGCATTACTTTCTGGGCGACCCTGGTAATTAGATTAGATTAGTCAGATTAGAAAGAAGCGTGATTTTTAGCCTCAGCATAGACACTTAGGCCCTCCAGTCCTTCTTTTCCTTATAAATATATATATATATATATATATATATATATATATATATATATATATATATATATATATATATATATATATATAAAAAATATTTATTTTATTTATTCATTTGTCCAATACACAAATACATAGGAAGAAAAATAGACATGTAGTAATATATATAAGGGTAAAGTGAACTTAGAGGAGGGGATATATGAAAGAAGGAAAATATATATGATAAGTGAGAGAAAGGAAAGACAATTGGACAGGGGACGAATGGCACACCAGTGCACTTATGTACGCCCCTTACTGGCCTCTAAGGAACCTGGAGAGGTCAATCGTGGAGAGTCTAAGGGAGAAATGTTGGGGGTTAGGGGTTGACACAATTGAGTCCGGCAATGAGTTCCACGCTTCGATAACTCGATTATTGAAATCATATTTTTTACAGTCAAGTTTGGAGCGGTTCGTATTAAGTTTGAATCTGTTGCATGCTCTTGTGTTGTTGCGGTTGAAGCTGAAGTAGTCATTGACCGGTAGGACGTTGCAGCATCACTTGCAATGTCCAGGCAATTTGGAAAACCAAAATGCCAACTATGGTGGATTTTTCTTCTTTAGATGCTAACGATGCCTAAACTGTTGATTTTCTACATCAGTGTTCTTCAAATTTCACATTACCATCCTTTTAATGTCAGGTTGGACTGTAATAGGGTTACAGTCACATACTCGCTTCAACCTATGAAGTGGAAAAATGTAAAACATGCATCATTTGTTACTTGAAGAGTAATTAAAGGCTTTCTCACAAAACAAGCCTTTAACCCGAGACATTTCTTTTTTGTGTGTGTTTGTCCCCTGGGATAAGTTGGATGGGTCATTAAGGTAGCAAGGAAATACCTTAAAAAGAGAGACAGACACACACAGAGAGAGAAAAATTGAAAGAGAATTACTTCATAATATTCTAATTTACAAACAGTTGCGTTTTGAAGCACACAGAGACCAGCCAAATATGCAAGTATTTAGTAAATAAGACCATTAAATTACAGGAAAAAACAAATTTTCAGCACACCATGACATTCAAGGCTTTCACAGTGTGCTTTTATTCGTTTGTTAATGCTAATACGTTTTGGTGGAGGGTTTTGATCAACCACAGCTGGAAAAAGGAGAACATATTTTTTTACAATTGCGCTTATTCCATCGATGTTTATTGAGATCTCACTTTGTGTTTAAGATTATCTTTATTGTGGATCGTGGTTAACTGGATTGTTCTAATAGTGTGGGTGGTAGCATTCCAAAGGTGTAAACAGCAACTTGTTGGGGCAACTCACCATTCCCAACTTCCTATGGCCAACTCACAGGAAGCTCAAACTGCCCAAGGAGCTGCTGATACAGTTCTACAGAGGAATCATTGAGTCTGTCATCTGCACCTCTATAACTGTCTGGTTTGGTGCTGCAACCCAACAGGATCGACACAGACTTCAGAGGATAATCAGAACTGCAGAAAAAACAATTGCTGCCAACCTGCCTTCCATTGAGGACCTGTATACTGCACGAGTCAAAAAGAGGGCGGGGAAAATATTTACTGACCCCTCACATCCTGGACACAAACTGTTTCAACTCCTACCCTCAAAACGTCGCTACAGAGCACTGCACACCAAGACAACTAGACACAAGAACAGGTTTTTTCCGAACGCCATCACTCTACTAAACAAATAATTCCCTCAACACTGTCAGACTTTCTACTAAATCTGCACTTCTATTCTACTAGTTTTTCTTATCATTCCTTTCGCCCATTTCCTCCCATGTTGACTGTATGACTGAAACTTGTTGCGTATATCCTAAGATTTTTATTAATATTGCTTCTTCATTGCTTATTTGACCCCTATGACAATCATTAAGTGTTGTACCACATGATTCTTGACAAATGTATATTTTATTTTATGTACGCTGAGAGCATATGCACCAAGACAAATTCCTTGTGTGTCCAATCACACTTGGCCAATAAAAATTCTATTCTATTCTATTCTATACCTCCATCATAACCTAGTCAGTGAAGAGGTGGAAGTGATGTGTGGGTGCCTGGAGGCTATTAGGGTCTGGATGGGTGTCAACAGGCTCAGACTCAACCCTGACAAGACAGAGTGGCTGTGGGTTTTGCCTCCCAAAGACAATTCCATCTGTCCATCCATTACCCTGGGGGAAAATTATTGAACCTCTTGGAGAGGGTCCACAACTTCGGCATCCTCCTCGATCCACAGCTAATATTAGAACACTATCTTTCAGCTGCGGTGAGGGGGACGTTTGCCCAGGTTTGCCTGGTGCACCAGTTACGGCCCTATTTGGACCGGGAGTCACTGCTTACAGTCACTCATGCCCTCATCACCTTGAGGTTCGAGTACTGTAACGCTCTCTACATTGGGCTACCTTTGAAAAGTGTTCGGAAACTTCAGATCATGCAGAATGAGGCTGCGAGAGCAATAATGGGCTTGCCCAGATATGTGCATGTTACAACAACACTCTGCAGGCTGCACTGGCTGCCGATCAGTTTCTGGTCACAATTCAAAGTGTTGGTTATGACCTATAAAGCCCTACATGGCATCGGACCAGAATACCTTTGGAACCGCCTTCTGCCGCACAAATCCCAGCAACCAATTAGGTCCCACAGAGTTGGCCTTCTCTGGGTTCTGTCGACAAAACAATGTTGTCTGGTGGGACCCAGGGGAAGAGCCTTCTCTGTGGCAGCCCCGGCCATCTGGAATCAACTCCTCCCAGAGATTAGGACTGCCCCCACCCTCCTTGCCTTCTGTAAACTCCTGAAAACCCACCTATGCCGCCAGGCATGGGGAAATTGATTCCCCTGATTGTCCTGCTTTATGTATGGTTATGACTGTATGATTGTTTTTAAATAAGGGTTTTTATAACTGTTTGTTATTAACAGTTAGAGTTGTATACTGAATTGTTGTTGGAAGCCGCTCCGAGTCTTCGGAGAGGGGCAGCATACAAATCTAATAATAAATAATAAATAAACTCGCAACAATGCAACTTGCCCAGTGATGGGATACCAACATTTTACTGACCCTCTGTGGGCATGGCTTATTTTGTGGGTGTGGCTTGATGGTCATGTGACCAGGTAGGAGAACCTTGCAATGACTAGGTGGAAGTGGCTTGAAAATCATGTGACCGGGGGTGACTTAAAGGTCATGTGACTGGATGGGAGTGGCTTACCAACCCAGATAAGTTTTCAAATAGGTGCTTAAACTCTTTTTCAGTTGATTAAGTCACATTATTTGAATTGCCACAAAAAGGACAAATTATAGACAGCATTATTTGTTGAGGAGCACAGTAACATTTTAAGGTTTTGTACTGAACCCACAAGGCTCAGTATGATAACAGATTAGGCAGGTAGCTCAATTTTCTTTCATTGATATAAAAGTTCAGTTCTAGATAATGATTAAAATGATTAAAACATTTATGGGTAAAAACATGCTATTTAATTATTTCCTATTTTAAAAGTAATTAAGGATCATATTAAGGTACTAGAGAAGGAAGGACAATTAAAAAAACTATTAAGTATTCAATAAATAGTGCATAAACTTACTACCCCCACTGCGTGGTCCCCGTCCCCCCCATCATGGGGGCAGCAGCTCATTCCTGAACTTGCTGCAGGACAAGACTTACACTAATATCAAAGAAATAGTAAACTAGAATCATTTAAAAAAGAATGTCATGCCTTCCCCGACTTGTTCTTTTAGTTAAGAAAGTCCCCCAAATCCATTGATAGTGAAAGACATACATTTACTAATAGTCAGTGGATTAAAGGCAGAGGTGGGATTCAGCAGGTTCTGACCAGTCCTGGAGAACCAGTAGAGGAAATTTTGAGTTGTCTGGATATACAGTATCTCCAAAGATTTGGGGTGGTTTGCAACATATAAAAAAGCCCAGTAAATTACAATAAAATTAATCAAATTAAATTAAAATTATATAACTATCTAAAATCCTTAATTCTATTAAAAATCAATCACACCATTTGTACAACAATCATACAATCATTCATTAGCCAGGGGTTAAGATCTAATTGGCCCAAGCCTGATGACATACTGTAAATGTGTCTTAAGGCGAGGGGGTAGGGACAGTGCGAATCTCTGGGGGTAGCTGATTTCAGAGGGCTGGGGCCCCCACAGCGAAGGCTCTTCTCCTAGGTCCCACTAAATGACATTGTCTAGTTGACAGGACCTGGAGAAGGCTGACTCTGTGGGACCTGACCAGTTGCTGGTATTCATATGGTAGTAGGTCTTCCCTTAAGTGGATGAATTTCAGGATGAAAAACTTGAGCCAGAAAGATGAACAACTTCTCTGTTCCTCATACAAGAGTATGACCTTGATATAGGAATGTTGCGTGCTTACTTGGGACTAAGAAAACGGCAGGGAATAGCTATCTGCTCTTTAATTAAAATCTAGCTTCATTCATAGAATGGTGAGTGAAGGGCATCAGATGGACATTTTTAAATTCAATAGACCGCCTCCACGAATTTGCATTTCCTTTGCACTGTGAAGAGATCTTTAGGAAGTCATCCTCTCCCTACTTCATAATGTCTTTCAGCGAGTTCCCAAAGACGCTTTTTCAAAAGGTGAATGGATTTTGTTTCTCCTTCAAGATGTTCTGCTTCTCCTCCAAGAAGGTTCTTCATGTTGAGTCCCCCATGTTCAGTTCTTCATGGAGACCTGAAGAAGCTTTTTTCATCAAAAGCAAAATGTCTTCAAAAATAAAATTAAATAGCATCGAATGCATTGTAATGTGAAATGCACTGCCATGCAAGACATTCAATCCAATGCATCACATTTAGATGCAATGAAACGGAATGCAATACAATGTGATGCTATGCAATGCAATGAAAAATAATGAAATGTAATACAGTGGTACCTCTACTTAAGAACGCCTCTACTTAAGAACTTTTCTAGATAAGAACTGGGTGTTCAATATTTTTGGGCCTCTTCTTAAAAACCATTTTCTACTCAAGAACCCGAGCCTGGAAAAAAATTTCCCAGGAAATTTGAGAGCAGCACAAAGGCCCGGGCAGTTTCCTGCCATTCCCCCTTTAATCCTGACAATCATGGGCTTTTCTGGGCTGCCAGAGGAGCCTTTTGGTGGCACTTAAGGGTGCTTGAGCAGGCCAGAGCAAACAAAGCATTTTCCTTTCTCTGGGCACTTGGAGAGGGAATAAACCTGCAGCCTGTAGGTTTGGCCATTGTGGAGGATGATCTGATCGTTGTGTTTCGTGACTGCTTTACTGACTTTGACTTTTTGTGTGCTGATTTTTCCACGCTTTGAAACTAAATCAGAGCAAAGTGTGTTTCACTTTGTGATAGAAGAAGGATTGTGAATTGCCTCACAGCTGCAAGCTAAGTATCACAGAACTGATAAGGGACTTGTACAAATTGCCAGTTTGTTTGGAGACGAGTGCTCTTTGTTATACCAAAAGAGGGCTTGGTTTAAGTGAATTTTCATTATAAAGAACATTGTTTTGAATTTTCAAACGTGTGTGTATCTGAAATTTGTACCTGTGAATTTTTGGTAGGATTCTACCAGAGAGCCCAACAGAACAGTATCTATCTATCTATCTATCTATCTATCTATCTATCTATCTATCTATCTATCTATCTATCTATCTATCTATCTATCTATCTATCTACCTATCTATCTATATCTTTGAATAGGTATTCAATTGATGAATGTCAATTTCAAACTATCTCCTTGAAAGATGTCTGGGCAACTTTGGAGTACCACATTTCTGAGTCATGAAGAAAAGCAGCCACAGGCTTTTCTTTGTTTTTCAAAAGTCACTTCCTTCAATAAACCCAAGCCATTGATTGAGCAAACTAATTCTACTTTGACATTTTGTGGGATTACAAATCAACTCTTCCCACCCTGTGTCCTTAGTTTTACTAAATATAGGAGAACAGATGCATCTGTCATTGTACATGGGCATAAGGGCGGGAGTCTTCAAATTTTCCCTATTGATTGCTAGTCATTACATCATTATTCCATGGAGGGAATGGAGAATTTTATCCTATTTTATGTCCACAGTTATCTGTTAAGGCATCGCATGCATTTTCTACCTACCATTTCGATTTTATCTCATAGTTAAAATTTCACTGCAACATCCTTCAAAAGAATCACTTCCACCTATTGACAGAAAAATACATTATATTCAGTATCTCAAAATCTCTTTATTTCATTCTAGTAGGTTACCCCCTGCTTAGTGAAGGAAAAGGAAACAAACTGAGCCCACTGAGAAATATCAAGTTATTGTGTGCTATAGAAGTGTTGTCTACAACAAAAATACTTTCATTTGCACAAGGAATTAGTGGTGTCCCAATAGCTAAGGGACTGCCACAAAAAAAGAAGCTATTCTCCAAAGCAGCTGAAGGCAGAACAAGAAGCAATGGGTGGAAACTAATCAAGGAGAGAAGTCGCCTAGGAATAAGGAGAAATTTCTTAACAGTTGGAACAATTAATCAGTGGGACATCTTACCTCCAGAAATTGTGGGTTTTCCATGCTGGAAGTTTTTTTAAAAAAAGTTTGGGCAACCATTTGTCTGAACCGATATAGCTGTGATGCTGTACCTTTTTTGTTTCAAGTGCCCAGAAACTTTCCAAAACTTTTGTGTGTTCAAACAGACCAGGGGACGGGAGGCAGTATAAGGAAGGAGAGAGGTTTGTTTATATTTTGCCATGTTTATTCTTTTACTTTCAGTTTGAGGGGTTTGTGTGTACGTGTGTGTGTGTGTGTGTGTATGCACGCGTGCATGTATTTATTTTTTATTTTATTATTTTATTTATTTATTTTGTCCAATACACAATGAGGGTTTTAGTGGAGATATATATATATATATATATATATATATATATATATATATATATATATATATGTAGATTGTTCTGAGTTCGGGTTTTGCCCTGTGTAATATTTTGCATGTCTATGCGACGTTTCGCTGAAATCACATTCACCATCATCAGGCTGAAGTTCCAAGCTTCGTGTTGTTGTAAAATGAATGTGATTTCACTGAAACGTCGCATAGACATGCAAAATATTACACAGGGCAAAACCCAAACTCAGAACAATCTACATACATATACCCGTGAAAATTTACGAAAACAAATATATATACACACACACACACACACACACACACACACACACACACAGTAAAATACATGATGAAGGTTATAGAGGAGATACTCATAGTAAAATATATCTATGAAAGAATAGAAAAGAAGATATAGGAATAGAACATATCAATGAAAGAATAGAAGAAGAGATATAGGAATAGAAGAAAGGTATAGGAGATATAGGAGAGCAATAGCACAGGGGACGGAAGGCACTGTAGTGCACTTGTACTCGCCCCTTACTGACCTCTTAGGAATGTATGTGTGTAGATTCAGTCCGGCGAGTTTAAAAAAAGAAAAGAAAGGCAGTTGATGCATTTGGCTCCGTCCCACGCTCGCTCGAAGTTCCCCAGGGCAAGTTTTCCTCTTCCTCCCAGTCCTTCTATCAGTCTTTCTCGACAGCTGCTGATCTCCTTCTCCTTCCCCGCTCCTCTTCTTCCTCAGCCCTCTCCCCCCCCCCGATTCGGCCATGGCATGCAGCTCAACCTTCAAAAGTGAGAGGGAGGGGAGGAGGGAGAGAGAGAGAGCAAGAAAGAGAAAAGGAGGAAGGAAAATAAAGAGAGAGAGAGAGAGAGAGAAAAAAAGGAGGGGAGGAAAAGAAAGAGCAAGAGGGAGGAAAGAGGAAGAGAGAGAGAAAGAAAGAGAAAGAGAGTGGGAGGAAGGAAGAGAGAAAGAGAGAGAAAAAAGAGGAAGGAAAGAAGAGACAGAAAGAGAGAAAAGGAGAGAAATGGAGGGAGGAAGAGAGAGAGAGAGAAAATGAGAGAAAGGGAGGGAGGGAGGGAGGAAGAGTGATAGAGAGAAAAAAAATTATTTATTTATTTATTTATTTATTTATTTATTTATTTATTTATTTATTTATTTATTTATTTATTTATTTATTTATTTATTTATTTATTTATTTATTTATTTATTTATTTATTTATTTATTTATTTATTTATTTATTTATTTATTATTTGGATTTGTATGCCACCCCTCTCCGAAGACTCGGGGCGGCTCCATATAGACCAAATTATTAATCAAGAAATGCCCCCCCTCCTCCTCCATGGTGTCTCTCTTTATCAATGTAAAAATCTGGTCACTTTACCTTAACAACCCATTATAAACCCCAAAACCAATCTAACAAACATACATACCAAACAAACATAATAACATAGGTTTGTGATATAGGATCTCCTGCTTGAGCATGATATATGTATGTATACATATACAGTGGTACCTCTACTTAAGAACTTAATTCATTCCGAGACCAGGTTCTTAAGTAGAAAAGTTTGTAAGTAGAAGCAATTTATCCCATAGGAATCAATGTAAAAGCAAATAATGTGTGCAAACCCATTAGGAAAGAAATAAAGGCTCAGAATTTGAGTGGGAGGAGGAGGAAGAAGAAGAGAAGGAGGAGGACAGTCGCTGCCCAGAGCGAAGGGAGCATTTCTTTTCTCTGGGCGCTGGCAGAGGTTTATTCCCTCTCCAAGCGCCCAGAGAAAGGAAAATGCTTTGTTCTCACTGGACTGCCAAAGCCCCCTTAAGAACCACCGGAAGGCTCCTCTGGCAGCCCAGAAAAGCCCGAGATGGTCAGGATTGAAGGGGGAATGGCAGAAAACTGGCCAGGCCTTCGTGCTGCTCTCAAATTTCTTGGGAAATTTTTCTGGGCTCGAGTTCTTAATTAGAAAGTGGTTCTTAAGAAGAGGCAAAAAATTTTTGAACATCCGGTTCTTATCTAGAAAAGTTCTTAAGTAGAGGCGTTCTTAAGTAGAGATACCACTGTACATATGTATATACACACACTTTTAAAAGATATTGGCTGTATTAAGAAAAGTCTAATGATGAGCTGGAAAAAAGCAATCAATTTGGTTAAAGATATTTCTTTGTTTTACTTTCCTGATCAACTCATTTGAAGGGTTCAATATGGATTTGTGTGTTTCCCACAGTCGATAATTTCAGTGCGGCAACCACGCACATTCTCTGTGTGCGTCATCTAAAGGTTCACGACAAAAGGCACACAGAATAATGGAAAAGCAATCCTTAGAATTAAAAAAGCAAAAAAAAACCCTCAGAAAGGCATATGAATGATTCAAAGGTAGAATCTGTTCTACAAGTCATACCGATTAGTAAACATCCTTTTTAATACGGGGGTATTAAATTTTTAATATGCTGATGAAATATTTACTGAGTGTGACATTAAAAGAAATCCATAAATGTTTTTAGAGGATGGGCAAAGAAGGATTTAAAGAAAAGAAGACAATAAACTGAAAACTGTTTGTTTAACCCTTTCCGAATTGCATTGCTTTGTGTTTCTTTCTTTTTAAATATATGCAAACTTTTGCAAGAGTATGCATGTGTGTATTCAATCTGATAACACAAATGTTAGTAGTGTAGGGTTTCCTGCCCAAGCAGGGGGTTGGACTAGAAGACGGTCCACGGTCCCTTCCAACCCTCTTGTTGTTGTTGTTGTTGTTGTTGTTTTATTCACAAAAACCAGTAATACACAGCAAACGAGATTGATATGCTGGATTACGTATCACAATATCACAAGTCAAACACTTCCCAAGCGTCTAGGACTGTGTGATGTATTTTTGTGTGATATGTACAGATCCAATTACGGTGGCTTTTTGCAACGGACAGATTGTGATTTTGTCAATGTTTATTGTTTTCAAATGCCAGCTGAGGTCTTTCGGCACAGCTCCCAGTGTGCCAATTACCACTGCAACAACATGTCTTAGTTTATGCCAGAAGTCATTGTAGTTCAACTTTAAGATCCTGATATTGACTACATTTTTCTTGTTGTTTTTCATGAATTTGACTGTCACCTGGTATGGCGACATCATGATCCACACTTTTTTTCTTTTCCACAATTGTGAGGTCCGGTGTATTGTGTTCCAAAACTTTGCCAGTTTGAATTCAAAAGTCCCAAAGTATTTTGGCATGTTTGTTTTCAACTATTTATCAGGTTTATGATCCCACCAGTTCTTTACCACTGGTAGGTGTTAGTTATGGCACAGGTTCCAATGAAGCATCTGGGCCACATAGTTGTGCCACGTAGTTGTGTCTCTGGTTATTTTTGTTGTTGTTGTTGTTGTTGTTGTTGTTCTTCTTCTTCTTCTTCTCCTTCTCCTTCTCCTTCTCCTTCTCCTCCTCCTCCTCCTCCTCCTTCCTCCTTCCTCCTCCTTCCTCCTCCTCCTCCTATTATTATTATTATTATTATTATTGTTGTTGTTGTTGTTGTTGTTATTATTATTATTATTATTATTATTATTATTATTATTATTATTATTGCCTCAATGCAGCCCTGGTGAGATTTGTGAGTCAACAAATTTTAAACATCAGCTCTCTGTGAATTAACTACTTCCTCGAACAGATCTCGATCGATGGCAATTGCATTTATTTATTTATTATTTATTTATTTATTTTATTTATTATTTAGATTTGTATGCCGCCCCTCTCCGCAGACTCGGGGCGGCTCACAACAGAATAAAACAATTCATAACAAATCTAAATTGTAGTTTAAAATATTTAAAAACCCCATTTACTAAACAAACATACATACAAACATACCATTCATAAATTGCATATGCCCGGGGGAGATGTCTCAGTTCCCCCATGCCTGACGACAAAGGTGGGTTTTAAGGAGCTTACGAAAGGCAAGGAGAGTAGGGGCAGTTCTAATCTCTGGGGGGAGTTGGTTCCAGAGGGCCGGGGCCGCCACAGAGAAGGCTCTTCCCCTGGGGCCCGCCAACCGACATTGTTTAGTTGACGGGACCTGGAGAAGGCCCACTCTGTGGGACCTAATCGGTCGCTGGGATTCGTGCGGCAGAAGGCGGTCTCGGAGATATTCTGGTCCAATGCCATGAAGGGCTTTAACGGTCATAACCAACACTTTGAATTGTGACCGGAAATTGATCGGCAACCAATGCAGACTGCGGAGTATTGGTGAAACATGGGCATATCTTGTTGGTATGTGTTGGTTATGACCTATAAAGCCCTTCATTGCACCGGACCAGATTATCTCAGGGACCGCCTTCTGCTGCACGTATCCCAGCGACCAGTTAGGTCCCACAGAGTGGATCTTCTCCGGGTCCCGTCAACTAAGCAATGTCGCCTGGCGGGACCCAGGGGAAGAGCCTTCTCTGTGGCGGCCCCGGCCCTCTGGAACCATCTCCCCCCAGAGATTAGAACTGCCCCCACCCTCCTTGCCTTTCGTAAACAACTTAAAACCCACCTCTGCCGCCAGGCATGGGGGAATTGAGATCCTCTTTCCTCCTAGGCCTTTACAATTCTATGCATGGTATGTCTGTATGTATGTTTGGTTTTTATATTAATAGATTTTTAATCATCAATACCAAATTACTATTGTACACTGTTTTATTGTTGCTGTTAGCTGCCCCGAGTCTCTGGAGAGGGGCGGCATACAAATCAAATCAAATCAAATCAAATCAAATCAAATAAATAAATAAATAAATAAATAAATAAATAAATAAATAAATAAATAAATAAATAAATAAATAAATAAATAAATAAATAAATAAATACATACATACATACATACATACATACATACATACATACATACATAGGTAAGCCCATGACTGCTCTCACAGCTGCATTCCGCACGATCTGGAGTTTCCGAACACTTTTCAAAGGTAGCCCCATTTGCCTCCTATCTCAATGCTATGTGACTTACGTGGAGAACTTTAAGATGGAGATACCAAAAAGAACATCCCCATTTCTCCAGCTTTCTTCTCCTTTAGCTCTCAAGGGAAGAGGTTGAATCTATGAGTACTAAGTCAGACTGGAATGGATGTTTTGCTTGCAGGCTGTTGGAAATGAAGTACCGCTTGGAAACTGATTTATGAAGCAACGCGTCTCCTGGTTCTAAAAAGCAAAATGTAACTCTGGGGTGTTTCTTCTCCTGTTGTTTCTAAAATGCTTCTTGGAGCCTGGAAATTAGCCAGAAGAGGATTGTGCACAAGGCATATTCACAGCCTTATTCATGAGCAATGGTGGCACCAGAATATCTCCGGGACCGCCTTCTGCCGCACGAATCCCAGCAACCGGTTAGGTCCCACAGAGTTGGCCTTCTCTGGGTCCCGTCGACTAAGCAATGTCATTTGGCGGGACCTAGGAGAAGAGCCTTCTCTTTGGTGGCCCCGGCCCTCTGGAACCAGCTCCCCCCAGATATCAGAGTTGCCCCCACCCTCCTTGCCATTCGCAAGCTCCTTAAAACGCACCTCTGTCGTCAGGCATGGGGGAATTGAAATTTCCCTTCCCCCTAGGCTTATAGAATTTATACATGTTATGCTTGTATGTATGAGTGGTTTTTAAATTGGGGTTTTTTAGATTGTTTTAATATTAGATTTGTTTACATTGTCTTTTTATATTGTTGTTAGCCACCCCGAGTCTTCGGAGAGGGGCAGCATACAAATCTAATAAATACAAATACAAATACAGTGATTAGAACATAAGAACATAAGAACATAAGAAGAGCCATGCTGATTGCAGTACTGCAGTCCGTCCTGATGATTGCAGATTTTGTAGTTCAAAACTCACCAGACTCAAGGTTGACTCAGCCTCCCATCCTTCTGAGGTGGGTAAAATGAGGACCCAAATTGTCGAGGCTAGTAATAAGACTCTGTAAACTGATTAGAGAGGGCTGTAAAATACTGTGAAGTGATATATAGAGGTACTCCAAGGTCCTTGACAGAGGGAGGGTCATCTACAAGGTCGTGTCCATCCAGTTTGTATTTATGTTCTGATTCTTTTTGCCAGTATGTGTTCTGCCTGGGTCACTCCAGAAGCCAATACCAACCCAAAAAGAGAAGCCAGACACACTGGTAAAAGGCAAAGGCAGTTTTATAAAATGCAAGAACAACACAGGTAACAGAAAATGTCCTTACAAACAGGAAAATGCTGTATCTTCAGATATATCCACGAAGGCAAAAGTCCATGCAGCAATACAGAATTCTTGCTGCCAAGCCGAGGCTGTAGATAGCAGACCTACACCTCCCACGGGTCTTCCAAAGCTGCTGGGCCACGAGCCAGGAACAGAGACGCCGAGAAACAAGGCAGGATAACACAACTCCAAACTGATAACACTCCACATGGCTTCAAGGGCTTGCCTGCCTTTTAAACCCTGCTAAGGAGGACCACACCCAAACCCAGCTGTTCCTAATTCAGTGCTGATAATACTTCTTTAATTGCTCCTTTCTTTGATCTGACTGTCTCTGTCGCATGTCAATGATGGCTTGAGCTTCATCACCTAATGACTCCAAACTACTGGCTGGGGAGAGCCCCCCCCCCGGGGCTCTCATGCTGTTCTCCTTCATCCCATTCCTGATTTTCCTCTCCCCCGTCCGACTGTTCAGCCCCCTCCTCTTCGCTGTCATCCTCCTCCGGGCATGGAGCCAGCAGAGACACAGCCAGTCTCTCAGCAGCCTCAGGCGGAACCACAACAGTATGTAAGACAGAGCATGCGTTGGTTGAGATTCGAAGTTGCCACTTTTTTGGCCATTCTGACACATACTAACAGTCTTTTCAAATAATGTGACTTAATCAACTGAAAAAGAGTCCAAGCACCTAATTGAAAACATCCCAGTAAGCCACTCCCAGTCACATGACCTTTAAGCCACCCCTAGTCACATGATTGTCAAGCCACTCCCATCAGGTCACATGGTCAACAAGCCATTCCTACCCTATCACATGATCATCAAGCCACACCTACAAAATTAGCCATGCCCATAGTGTGGCAGTAAAAATTGTGGAAGCCCATCACTGTCCAGGAGCAGTGTTTCCTCTAATTTTTTTGGGGGGTGGGCAGAAAAGTATAGTGTCTGAGCGGCAGTCCCATCAGGACTGGACGGCACAGAAATAATAAATAAATAAATAAATAAATAAATAAATAAATAAATAAATAAGTAAGTAAGTAAGTAAGTAAGTAAGTAAGTAAGTAAACAAACAAACAAACAAACAAACAAAAAACCCACCCTGTTTTGCCTCAGAGAATTTCAAAATAAAATACTGTACTGTGTGTCTATAACAGTGAGCTCATAATAGGGCAACTCTATCAATATCAAAATGCCACTTAAATAGTTGAGCTAGTTTCAAACTAGATTTTGATTTTCTTTCTCTCTTCCTTACTCCCATTCTTTTTCTTTCTCTTTTCCTTCCTCTCTTTTTTCTATCTGTTTCTCTCTCTTCCTCTCTTCCTCTCTTTCTCCTTCCCTCTCACTCTTTCCCTCTCGGCTTCTGGGCAGGTTTGGAAAACTCTGAGTTGATGATGATTTTTAAGTGAGCGATTGCTCACTGCTCAGCTTAGAGGGAACTATGTCCAGGAGTGGAGAGGGAATGGAGATTTTGCAATATCCTTCCCCTGCCATGCCCACAAAGCCACACCCACCAAGCCACACCCACAGCACCATTAAGGGAAAAATTTTGAATTTCACCTTTGGGTTGATCGTAGAAGTACAATTCGCAGTAAGTGAACGATGGCAACAAAGCCTTAATTTCAGATTTTTTTCCACCTCCAAATTATGGTTAGGAAAAAAAATTGGTGAGCTGATTCCAAAAGTAAAAGTTCAAGTCACCTTCCCCAAACTTTGTAAAGTAATTAGCTGGTTGGCTACCCTACTGAAGAGATGCGTTTCCAGGATATCCGAGAACTACCCAGGAGAGCGAGCATTTCACTTTCTCTTTAAAGCACAAGATGGCATTTGATTAGAAATGGTTGGTTAGTTAATTATTTGTAGGTTGAAAAATCCATGGATTATTCAGTTCATTAGTTTGAGGAGAACATCTGAAAAGCTTCTGTCTCATCTTTTTTATGTCAATTAAGTTTGGTTTGGGCCCCATTGGCCTGTATAATTTTGTACAATTATAGTGTGAAAGAGGATATTTAAGCCATTCAACCTCCTGCTAAAAGCAGGCATCCAAATTAATGCAACCCCCCACCATTGAGTCTACCCAGGGAATGCAGCCTACAACTTCTCTCTATCATTAGTTCCGCTATCAAACTACTCTGACGGTTAGGAAGACCCCCATTCCATCCACTAAGTTTCAATTGGAATTGGCTTTCCTGTACTTTAAATCCATTATAACATGTCCTGCCCTCTGTAACGATAAAGAACAGATTGTGACTGTGGGTGGAACATCCTTTCAGATGTTTTTCTACTCTTCAATCTACTTTTACTGAAGCCAAATATACTTCCCCACCTTCATTAGTGTGGGGGGGAATTACTGACCCCCTCAGAGAGGGTCCGCAACCTGGGCGTCCTCCTCGATCCATAGCTCACATTAGAGAAAAATCTTTCAGCTGTGGCGAGGGGGGCGTTTGCCCAGGTTCGCCTGGTGCACCAGTTGCGGCCCTATCTGGACCGGGACTCACTGCTCACAGTCACTCATGCCCTCATCACCTCAAGGCTCGACTACTGTAATGCTCTCTACATGGGGCTACCTTTGAAAAGTGTTCGGAAACTTCAGATCGTGCAGAATGCAGCTGCGAGAGCAGTCATGGGCTTTCTCAAATATGCCCATGTCACACCAACACTCCGCAGTCTGCATTGGTTGCCGATCAGTTTCCGGTCACAATTCAAAGTGTTGGTTATGACCTATAAAGCCCTTCATGGCATCAGACCAGAATATCTCCGGGACCGCCTTCTGCCGCACGAATCCCAGCGACCGGTTAGGTCCCATAGAGTTGGCCTTCTCTGGGTCCCGTCGACTAAACAATGTCATTTGGCGGGACCCAGGAGAAGAGCCTTTTCTGTGGCGGCCCTGACCCTCTGGAACCAACTCCCCCCAGATATCAGAGTTGCCCCCACCCTCCTTGCCTTTCGCAAGCTCCTTAAAACCCACCTCTGTCGTCAGGCATGGGGGAATTGAAAATTTTTTCTCCCTCCCCCCTAGGCTTATAGAATTTATACATGGTATGTTTGTTGGTATGATTGGTCTCTTAAATTGGGGGGTTTTTTAGATTACTTTTTTAATATTAGGTTTGTTACATTGTTTTTTATTGTTGTTAGCTGCCCCGAGTCTTCGGAGAGGGGCGGCATACAAATCTAAATAGACTAAACTAACCTAAAATAAACTTTGTAGAATTTGCTTTCTAGTCCCTTGATCATCTTCGTCGACACTTGCTAAATCTATTTTGGTTTTCCTAAAGTCTTCATATTTGGTACCCATGATGACACAAACTGAATGAGAAATTTGAAATGGATATTATGCCCACATAGGAAACTACTTTTCATGCTTTGGAAGCTGTTTCTAAGAATGGGAATGCAATGCAATGCAACATATAGCAATAAAATGCAATGAAATGGATTGGAACGGAATGGAACAGAATGGAATGAAACAGAACAAAATAGAATATAATTTATTGTCCAAGTGTGATTGGACACAAAAGAAATGTGTCTCTGGTGTATAAGCTCTCAGTGTACATGCAATTAACAAAGTGATAAGGTTAGTAAAATGAACTCCCAGATTGTTGGGGGCAATTTGCTTACTCTCTATAAATCACTTAGAGAGGGCTGTAAAGCATTGTGAAGTGGTATATAAATCTAAATGCTTTTACTATCTGTCGCACGAATCCCAGCAACTGGTTAGGTCCCACAGAGTGGGCCTTCCCCAGGTCCCGGAGTAAACAGTGTCGTCTGGCGGGACCCAGGGGAAGAGCCTTCTCTGTGGTGGCTCCAACCCTCTGGAACCAGCTCCTCCCAGATATTAGGATTGCCCCCACCCTCCTTGCCTTTCGGAAACTCCTTAAAACCCACGTCTGCTGTCAGGCATGAGGGAATTGAAACATCTCCCCCTTGCCCATGTAGTTTCTGTGTATGATTTGACTGTGTGCTTGTTTTTTATATATTGGGGTTTCTTTTGGATTTTTTAACCTAAAACTGTAATTTAGATCGCTAAATATTAGATTTGTTACTATGTATTGTTTTTTACCATTGTTGTGAGCCCTCCCGAGTCTGCGGAGAGGGGCGGCATATAAATCCAATAAATCTAATCTAATCTAATCTACTATTAAAAAATGGACCTTCTTTCTAATCAACATCCAGCATCCATTTTGTCTCCAGTGCCATTCTCCAGGCTTGGAACTGGACCTGGATGTTTCTTCCAAAAAGCCTAGAGGACCAACAGAATAATATTATTAAGTAAAAGAGAAATAAAAATCTTAAGGGAAACTCAGAGCCCCAGCTCCCTGCCCCAAAGCAGATACTAAGCTGAGGCCAGCTTTTAGAAATTCAGATTTGATAATCCATTACTCCCTGCAGGATAGTCTAAACAAAGGTAGGGTTATCCCTCAGTCACAATAGGAATTGCCCAACAAGCCCCTTCATTGCATCAGCCCAAACCTCAACCGCCCCTAGCTCAGACAAATTTCTAGAAATGTCCCCATAAGAATATGACAACAGCCAATAGAAGACATGTCCTTGCATAGGAACAGCAAGCTCAAGTGCAAAGCCCAGAGAATATATAAACCCCCCCACAACCATTCTCAACTCCATGTGGTCAGCTGCTCAGAACCACCCATGCTTGGTGGTTCTGCTTCATTGGTGCTTCATTGGTTAGAGTACTGCAAGCTACTTCTGCTGATCACTGACTGCCATCAGTTTGGCAGATCAAATCTCAGTAGGCTCAAAGTTGACTCAACCTTCCATCCTTCCAAGGTCAGTAAAATGAGGACCCAGATTGTTTGGGGGGCAATATGCTCACTCTCTATAAACCACTTAGAGACAGTTGTAAAGCACTGTAAAACAGCATATAAGTCTAAATGCTACTGCTATCAATAGATGGACCTTTTCTCTAATCAGCCTCCAGCCTCCATTTTGTCTCCGGTGCCTTTCTCCCAGATTGGAATGGGACCTGGATATTTCTTCCAAAAAAACCTAAAGGGCCAACAGAATGATATTATTAAGTAATATGATCAAAGAGCAGGCCCCAGGGGAAGAGCCTTCTCTGTGGTGGCCCCGGCCCTCTGGAATCAACTCCCCCCAGAGATTAGAACGGCCCCCACCCTCTTTGTCTTTCACAAATTACTCAAGACCCACCTTTGTCGCCAGGCATGGGGGAGTTAGGATATTCCTTCCCCTAGGCCATTACAAGTTATGTATGGTATGTTTGTGTGTATGTTTGGTTTTTATAATAAGGGTTTTTAGTTGTTTTATTAAATTGGATTGTTACACATTGTTTTTCATCATTGTTGTTAGCAGCCCCGAGTCTGCGGAGAGGGGCGGAATAAAAATCTAATAATAATAATAATAATAATAATAATAATAATAATAATAATAATAATAATAATAATAATTTTTTTTAAAATGGGGAGGGGTGAAGATTAGATTAGATTTATTGGATTTATATGCCGCCCCTCTCCGCCCCTCTCCGCCCCTCTCCGCCCCTCTCCGCGTACTTAAGTGAAAAACCTTCACAAATACCCTCCAAAAACCCAACACTTGCTTTGCTTGCGAGAACATACTATTCAAATCAATGCAACTTAACCCTAGTGGCCTTTTCGTTTTATGGTTTGTTACATAATTTGTCTTTCTCTGTTTCAAGCCAAGCTCTGTTCAAAGGACAGTTTTGTAAGGGAAGGGGAGGCCTGTGTTAATATGCTGTCTGATCTTTCTCTCAAAGCCAAGGAGAGAGAATCCTGGAACAAGGTGGCAGGCCAGACAGCAAACAGGTTAAATATCTTGCTGTTGCTTCATTATAATTGCATCCCTTCCAAGCAGCTTTTATGGTCAAGAAATGCTGGTGGTCTATACTAAGATTGTTTAAAAGGGAGACACTAGTCTAGTAGTTGTTGTGGTTAGCTCTGGCCCAGCTCCTGCCCCAAGGACTGTGGATATAGCAGTCTGTGGGTTTGGCCACTGTGGAGGATTATCTGATCGTTGTGTTTCGTGACTGCTTTACTGACTTTGACCTTTTGTGTGCTGATTTTTCCCGCTTTGAAACTAAACCAGAGCAAAGTGTGTTTCACTTTGTGAAAAAAGAAGGACTGTGAATTGCCTTACAGCTGCAAGCTATGTATCACAGAACTGATAAGGGACTTGTACAAATTACCAGTTTGTTTGGAGACAAGTCATGAAATCAAGTATAAACCATTCCACCACCCTCCATTTAGAGACAAACTCCCTGCTTTCTAACAAGCAGTTTGATTTCAGAGGAAAAAATGTCTATAAAGTACAAGTTTTAAATACTTATATTTAAATTATAAACACAATGGATTCCCTTATGCCTCCAAGCTTGAAATTTTGGGTTTAGACAATCTGGAACTGAGCCTGCCTGCAGTCTGATCTAAGTATACAGTACACAAAATTGTCTGCTACAACATCTTGCCTGTCAACAACGTCTTCAACTTCAACCACAATAATACACGGGCAAACAATTGATACAAACAGACACAAAATTGTCTGCTACCATGTCTTACCTGTCAAGGACTTCTTTAGTTTCAACCACAATAATACATGGCACACATTCAATACAAACTCAAGATAAACCACTCAAGGTTTATCTCAAGATTCAAACTCAAGGTAAACCTCTTCAAACTCGATTGCAGAAAACACAACTTCAGAAACAGAATGGTCAATGCCTGGAATGCTCTACCTGACTCCATTGCTACTTCCTCTAACCCTCAGAACTTCAACCTTAAACTCTCATGGTCATACGATCCAAATTCAGATTGTTAAATATGCATTAAAGCAATGTAAATAACTTGAATGTGGATTAAGCGATCTGATTGATTGAAACAATGACAGTTGAGTTTAGGCGGGAAAGTAAAAGTATATAAGGAGCATTCTGACACTATTACAGTCAGTCACGTTCTGAGCTGAAGTCACTTTCCAAAAAGAGATTTCTCCTGCTGAGCCAAATAAAGAATTTAAAGAACCGACTGCCTCAGTCTTCTTCACTGGCGACGAAGAACGGTCGAACCTGCGATCCTTCACCATGGACAGCCTGCCTGTCGGATGAGCTCCTGATCCCTGTGACCCAGAAAAGTCCACTTGGGACGACTACATAGCAAAATTCGAGATCTTCCTTGAAGCTGCAGGAATGAAAGATGCTGACAGCGGCAGAAAAAGAGCCATTTTTCTCAATTATTGAGGCTCCGAAGTCTACGACTTAGCCCAAACACTAACAGACCCACTGCCGGCGAACTCCATGACATGGGACACCTTGACGCCCAAACTCGCAACTTGGTCATAATTATAATGTCCTGTACTGTCATAAGATCCACTTTTGAAACCTTCTAACAAGCCAAAATTTGGATTGTACCATTGATCTGCAGGCATTTGCACCTGAGAAAAAATTAGCAAATCAAAACCAAATTCTAATTTTTGGATTTGGAGATATTACTTCCTACAATAATGGGGGGTGGACGGTAGGGAAAAGTTTGTCCGTTTTCTAGATTAAAAGGCGATGGTTGTTATGAGCTCCTAGCAAAAGAAGAGTTTTTTAAAAAGCTTCATTATTGATTATAGTAATAGCACTTAGACTTATATACCTCATTTAGACCCCTCTCTGAGCTATATACAAAGTCAGCCTATTGCCCCCAACAATCTAGATCCTCATTTTACCGACTTTGTAAGGATGGAAGGTTGATTCAACCAGAAGGAAGAAAGGAAGGGAGGAAGGAAGGAAGGAAGGAAGGAAGGAAGGAAGGAAGGAAGGAAAGGCAATAGCAATAGCCCTTAGACTTATATACCGCTTCACGGTGCTTCTACAGCCCTCTCCAAGTGGTTTACAGAGTCAGCATCTTGCCTCCAACAATCTGGGTCCTGATCTTACCAACCTTCTAAGGGTGGAAGTGAGTCAACCTTGTGCTGGTCAGGATTGAACTGCTGGCAGCCATCAGAATTAGCCTGCAATACTGCATTCTAACCACTGCACCACCATGACCACATTTTAATGACCCTGTTCATAAAGAGAGAAGCGATCACCGGGATTAGCAGTTCCTGCAGGTTGAGAATAAAATGAGATGCTGTGGGTATTGGAAACACCAATATACCGGTATATCAGGAGGGGAATATTGGATGGCTAGGGAAAGGATGTACTTTGAAGTGTGTGTGTGTGTGTGTGTGTGTGGTTTTTTTAAACTGAAATCTGAAAGCTGTGATTAATGGTTAAGAGTGTGAATTAAAAAGGTCACTTGAAAAACAATGAACTCACTATGGCAGGAATTGAAACTCCAGACCAAGTTGTTCAAAGCAAGACAATGAAAAGTTCACCCAGTATTTCTCAGAGGTTTTGCAGGTTTCTCAGTTTTGGGAGCAAAATGTAAACAGAAACTTCAGAGGTCTCTTAATCAGAACCAATGGCAAGTAACTTTTATTTTTATTTATTTATTTTGGAGGCAGTTTCTGCTTGGGAAAATTAACCTTCACGCGAAGACTCTCTATCTATGACCCTACCTGCTTATTTTATTTTATTTATTTGTTTGTTTATTTTGTCCAATACACAATACATATAGAAGAGAATAGACATGAAGTAATATATATAAAGACAAATATAAAATAGAGGAGAAGATATATGAAAGGAAGAAAATATATACGATATATGAGATAAAGGAAAGACAATTAGACAGGGGACGAAAGGCACACTAGTGCACTTATGAACGCCCCTTACTGGCCTCTTAGGAACCTGGAGAGGTCAATTGTGGATAGTCAAAGGAAGAAATGTTGGGGGTTAGGGGTTGACACTATTGAGTCCAGTAATGAGTTCCACACTTTGACAACTCGATTGTTAAAGTCATATTTTTTACAGTCAAGTTTGGAGCTGTTTGTATTAAGTTTGAATCTGCTGCGTGCTCTTGTGTTGTTGCGGTTGAAGCTGAAGTAGTCATTGACAGGTAGGACGTTGCAGCAAATGATCTTGTGGGCAATACTTAAATCATGTTTTAGGCGTCGTAGTTCTAAGCTTTCTAGACCCAGGATTGTTAGTCTATTTTCGTAGGGTATTCTGTTTCCATTAGAGCAAGTAAGCACACTACAAGCCATCACTCATCAGAAACCATTTTATTAGAGAGTGAGTAGTGCAACAGAAGCAGGAAAATGCATCACAGGAACAATAAAGATGAATCCTAATGAGGCGATGTGATACATAAAAGAACTGCAATAGGGATGAATGATAGAGCTGTATAGAAAGTAGACATAACACCTGGAACGCTACCTTGCATCCAGAGACCTTTTCACATCTCATTTTGGCACATGTACAGATCTGACAAGGGTTCTTTGCAAATTGCCATGCAAGACATTACAAAAACAAATGTAGAATTCTACAGAGTCCATTCCTTATGGTCCCACCTTGATACTTAATTCAGATATGATGAAGAATTATCAACAAACACTCTTCAAATGTGAATTTTGAGTCAGCCTCTCTCTTTCTCTTCCTTTCCTTCTTTCCTTTTTTCTTTCTTTCCTTCCTTCCTTCTTCCTTTCTTTCTCTCTCTCTCTCTCTCTCCTATCTATCTATCTATCTATCTATCTATCTATCATCTATCCATCCATGCATCCACCCACCCACCCACCCCACCCACCCATCTATGTATCTATGTATCTATGTATCTATCTATGTATCTATCTATCTATCTATCTATCTATCTATCTATCTATCTATCTATCTATCTATCTATCTATCTATCTATCTATCATCTATCCATCCATGCATCCACCTACCCACCCACCCCACCCATCCATCTATGTATCTATGTATCTATGTATCTATCTATGTATCTATGTATGTATCTATGTATCTATCTATGTATGTATCTATGTATCTATGTATCTATGTATCTATCTATCTATCTATCTATCTATCTATCTATCTATCTATCTATCTATCTATCTATCTATCTATCTATCTATGTCCTTAATTAACATTCCATTTAAAAACCAAGCAAGCTATCATGATTAGTGTTGGGCGAACCGAACCGGCACATTTTGGGTCCATACCGAATTTTGTGGTGTACGGCATGCCGGACCCGAACCCGATTTTTTTTAAGAAAATGTGCTTCGGTTCGGCGTTCGTGCCGAACATCGCGAAAGCCACCACCTGGCTGTCCTCTGCTGAGAAGAGGAGGAGGAGAAGGGTGCTGGTGGCGGCGGAGGAAGATGAACACCAGGGAGCTGTCGGCCGGTTGCGAGGCAAAAAGGAGCTGGGGAATACCATGAAGAGATTCCGGGGGCGGAGCTTTGACATCACGTATACTGGCAGGTTGCTAAGGACGCCAAGGTGATCACTTCCTGGATTCCATGGAATCCAGGAAGTGATCACCTTGGCGTCCTTAGCAACCTGCCAGTATATGTGATGTCAAAGCTCCGCCCCAGGAATCTCTTTATGGGAGGGATTCCCCAGCTCCTTTTCATGTAAAAAAAATTTTTTTTTACAAAAAAGGATGCCACAGCAGTGCTGCAAGCAAAGGGAGGTCTTTTCACGTTAAAATAAAATAAAATAAATTATGTGAAAGGACTTCTCTTTGCTTGCGGCGCTGCTGCGGCATCCTTTTTCGTAAAAATCAAAATAAATCAAAATAAAAAATCCATTAAAATAAAAAACGATGGGATTTTGGGGGTGGGGCTTTGGTGCCACGAACTGTTCAGGTTCGGCCGAACTTTGCATGAAGTTCGTCCGAACTTGCCGAACCCGAACACCGTTGAGTTCGTCCATCACTAATCATGATATAATTTTAGGAATCAGAGAGGAAGAGTAAAAAAAAAGAAGCTCCATTCATATCTGGTCTGTCTGTCTTTCTTTCTTTCTTTCTTTCTTTCATTTTCTTTCTCTCTCTCTCTCTCTTCAATTCAATTCAATTCAATTTATTAGATTTGTATGCCGCCCCTCTCCGAAGATTCGGGCGGCTCACAACAATAATAAAAACAATATTCCAGCAAAAACAAATCTAATATTAAAAAGCACATAAAACCCTATCATATTTTTAAAAAGCCTCTTCTCTTATTCCTCTTTCTTTTTATTTCTCTTCTTTCTCCTTTTCTCTTTCTCCCCTTCTCCTTCCTCCCTAGCTCCCTCCTTTATCCCTCCCTCCTCCTCTCTCTCTACCTACTCCTTCTCTCTCCCCACCTCTCACACACAAACTATACAGCAGTATATCTGAATTTGTTGAGCTCTATTGACCCAGCCAAGAGAATTTACTAGCACAACAACTAAATGAGATACTTCAAACTGCTACAGTCCTATTTTGATACCCAGCTGAAATCACATAGACTCTTTTTCCATTTGTAACCAGAACTAAGGACTGTAAACATACATATTTTGGCTTTGTGAAACACTCTGTTCCATCCAGAAAAGAATCTTTGCACAGAATGTCTTTCACATCCCTCGTTAAAGCATTTGTGGAGAGTCCTACAGTCTGACATTCATGACTGGTTGAGAGATACTTCATGGTCTATTGTAGCTTTTGTCCCATTTCCCTGTCTCTTTACAGACTTCCCTTCAACACTGTAAAACTATTCAAACTATTTTTATTTAGACTTCTCAGAAATGCTTTTGGTTTTCAGAGATTGGGCTATAACGCTGTGACCTTATTCTGCAGTAAGTGCAGTCTGTGTGAAAATTGCTATTTCCCCCTCTCTCATTAGGTTTGTGGACTTTGCAGACAATTCCCTATAATTATGATTCCAAAGATTTGTGAAAAGAGTGTAAAGATTGTCTTGTATTGTTAATGGCGAGTATTCTGAGCAGAGTCCGGTTACAAGCGGTGTGCCACAAGGGTCTGTTCTGGGTCCTATTCTTTTTAATATGTTTGTGAGTGACATAGGGGAAGGTTTGGTAGGGAAGGTTTGCCTATTTGCCAATGACTCTAAAGTGTGCAATAGGGTTGATATTCCTGGAGGCGTCTGTAATATGGTAAATGATTTAGATTTACTAGATAAATGGTCAAAGCAATGGAAACTGCAGTTTAATGTTTCCAAATGTAAAATAATGCACTTGAAGAAAAGGAATCCTCAATCTGAGTATTGTATTGGCAGTTATGTGTTAGCAAAAACTTCAGAAGAAAAGGATTTAGGGGTAGTGATTTCTGACAGTCTCAAAATGGGTGAACAGTGCAGTCAGGTGGTAGGGAAAGCAAGTAGGATGCTTGGCTGCATAGCTAGAGGTATAACAAGCAGGAAGAGGGAGATTATGATCCCACTATATAGAGTGCTGGTGAGACCACATTTGAAATACTGTGTTCAGTTCTGGAGACCTCACCTACAAAAAGATATTGACAAAATTGAACGGGTCCAAAGACGGGCTACAAGAATGGTGGAAGGTCTTAAGCATAAAACATATCAGGAACGACTTAATGAACTCTACTACTGAAAGAGTAGTAGATCCTTGGAACAAACTTCCAGCAGATGTGGTAGATAAATTCACAGTAACTGAATTTAAACATGCCTGGGATAAACATATATCCATCCTAAGATAAAATACAGAAAATAGTATAAGGGCAGACTAGATGGACCATGAGGTCTTTTTCTGCCGTCAATCTTCTATGTTTCTGTTTCTATGTTTCTATCATGCAAGAGGGAAGTTGCAGTTTACATAGAGTACTGCCCCCAAACAATCTAGGTCCTCATTTTACCAAGCTTAGAAGGATGGAAGGCTTAGTCAACCTTGAGCCTACTGAGATTCGATCTGCTGAACTGCTGGCAGCTGGTGATCAGCACTCTCAGACTATATCCAGAATAGTTCTGGATATCCAGAACTATTCACAAGAAACAGGAAATCTAGACAGCAAGCAGGTACTTTTGGTATCGATTTGTTTATAGAATCATATCATTGGGTCACTGCAAAGATGGGGGATGGTGGTTTAGAAGGAATCAATACCCAGAATTTATATGTGTTCTGTGTTCAGTTGGAGACCTCACCTACAAAAAGATATTGATAAAATTGAATGGGTCCAAAGACTGGCTACAAAAACGGTGGAAGGTCTTAAGCCTAAAATTTATCAATGTGTATAATCTGGAGGACAAAGGGGAAAGGGGAGGACATGATCGAAACATTTAAACATGTTGAAGGGTTAAATAAGGTTCAGAAAGGAAGTTTTTTTAGTGAACACAAGAACAGGGGGGCACAATCTGAGGTTAGTTGGGAGAAAGATCAGAAGCAACGTGAGAAAATATTATTTTACTGAAAGAGTAGTAGATGCTTGGAACAAACTTCCAGCAGACATGGTTGGTAAATCCACAATAACTGAATTTAAACATATCTGTGATAAACATAGATCCATCCTAAGATAAAATTTAAGAAATGGTATAAGAGCAGACTAGATGGACCATGAGGTCTTTTACTGCCGTCAATCTTCTATGTTTCTATATTTTTCCATTTTTATTTTCACCTTCAAAACACTGTTTATTAAATAGTTGGGTGCTTATTATAAGCACTCAAATGAGCAATGAGCCTGAGCCATTCTAGCAGTATCTCACAACACACAGTAGATCAAATTAACCTTAAGTATCTCACTTGCACTATGTTAATCCCAAAGTTTAATTGCAAAATCTGTGCAGTGAACAAAACTGAGAAGTGGGGAGCATTTGCATAGCATGACATTTTCTTGGTTTTTTTGGTATTGTCTTCCTATAAGCCCAAGAAGGAGCTGATCTGGCTTAGATTTCTACAAGCCCTTCTATTACTATCATCTCCAAACTCCATTATTTCAGCTTTAGAAACATAGAAACATAGAAGTCTGACGGCAGAAAAAGACCTCATGGTCCATCTAGTCTGCCCTCATACTATTTCCTGTATTTTATCTTAGGATGGATATATGTTTATCCCAGGCATGTTTAAATTCAGTTACTGTGGATTTATCTACCACGTCTGCTGGAAGTTTGTTCCAAGGATCTACTACTCTTTCAGTAAAATAATATTTTCTCATGTTGCTTTTGATCTTTCCCCCAACTGACTTCAGATTGTGTCCCCTTGTTCTTGTGTTCACTTTCCTATTAAAAACACTTCCCTCCTGAACCTTATTTAACCCTTTAATATATTTAAATGTTTCGATCATGTCCCCCCTTTTCCTTCTGTCCTCCAGACTATACAGATTGAGTTCATTAAGTCTTTCCTGATACGTTTTATGCTTAAGACCTTCCACCATTCTTGTAGTACGTCTTTGGACCCATTCAATTTTGTCAATATCTTTTTGTAGGTGAGGTCTCCAGAACTGAACACAGTATTCCAAATGTGGTCTCACCAGCATTCTATATAGCGGGATCATAATCTCCCTCTTCCTGCTTGTTATACCTCTAGCTATGCAGCCAAGCATCCTACTTGCTTTCCCTACCGCTTGACTGCACTGTTCACCCATTTTGAGACTGTCAGAAATCACTACCCCTAAATCCTTTTCTTTTGAAGTATTTGCTAACACAGAACTGCCAATAAAATACTCAGATTGAGGATTCCTTTTCCCCAAGTGCATTATTTTACATTTGGAAACATTAAACTGCAGTTTCCATTGCTTTGACCATTTATCTAATAAAGCTAAATCATTTACCATATTACAGACGCCTCCAGGAATATCAACCCTATTGCACACTTTAGAGTCATCGGCAAATAGGCAAACCTTCCCTACCAAACCTTCCCCTATGTCACTCACAAACATATTAAAAAGAATAGGACCCAGAACAGACCCTTGTGGCACACCGCTTGTAACCGGACTCTGCTCAGAATACTCGCTGTTAACAATAACTCTCTGATGTCTACGCTTCAGCCAGCTGCAAATCCATTGAACTATCCAGGGATTAAGTCCAATCTTCACTAATTTATCTATCAGCTCTTTATGTGGAACCATATCAAAGGCTTTGCTGAAGTCCAGGTAGGCAATATCCACGGCACCACCTTCATCCAACACCTTTGTGACATAGTCATAGCTTTCTTATTTTTGGGAGAATAACAGGACTTCTTTTTCCCCCCTTTTCCAACTCAAAACTTTTTTTTTTTTGGTCTTATACCCAACATTAATGAAATTGATTCCAAAAGGCCTAAACTTACATTTATATTAAAATGATATTCTTGTAGACTCCCTTGGACTCCAGACACGTTCTCAATAACCTGAAGCTAAATTGCAATAAACCCAGTAGACTCTGCTTCTGAATAGACATGTATAGAATTTTACCTATTATTTGCCTGGAGGAAGTTAGAGTGTTGCCCGGAGAAGATCTGTGAGTGGGAGCTTTCTCTGTTTTTCAAATGAAATAAAACACAGCCAGTGTGCTTTAAGGATGGAAACAATGCAGAACATTTGGTTTCCAACTCTTCCGAGAACATCTTCTTCAGAGTGGCAGCTGTACAGGTGTGCTCATGCATAAAATGGGCCATTTGCCCATTTTATAGATGGATCCAATAGAAGAGAGACAGACAGACAGAGAGATAAAAAGAGAGAAAGAGAGAAATAGAGAGAGACAGAGAGTGACAATAAGAAAGACGAGAGAGAGAGAAAAAAGAAATAGACAAAGAAAGAAAAACAGAGACAGAAGGAGACAGAAACAGAGAGAGACACAGAGAGAGATAAAGAGAGAAACAGAGAGAGACAGAGAGAGATAAAAAGAAAGACAGAGAGAAAAAGAGAGAGAAAGAGAGAGAGAGATCAGACACACACAGAGAGAGTGTGACAGAGACAGAGAAAGGGAAACAGAGATAGAGACAAAAAGAAAGACAGAGACAAAGGGGGAGCGAAAAATAGAGAGCCAGAGAGAGCCAGAGAGAAACAGAGACAGAGAGAGATATCAGAGACAGAGAAAGAGAAACAGAGATAGAGACAAAAAGAAAGACAGGCAAAGATAGAGCAAAAAAGAAAGAGAGAGACAGAAACACAGAGAGAGAGAGAGATCAGAGACAGACAGACAGAGAGAGAAAGAGAAACAGAGATAGAGACAAAAAGAAAGACAGAGACAAAGAGGGAGCGAAAAAGAGAGAGAGAGAGAGAGAGAGAGAGAAACACAGATAGAGTGAGGCCCTGTTTTCTCCCAGGAGATTCCTAGAGAGGCCCCATGGAGGCTTCTCCCCGCCTTTTCCATCCCTGTTTCCTCCCAGGAGATTCCTAATGAGGCCACACGGAGGCTTCTCTCTGCCTTTTCTGGTTACAGTTTCGGAGGGTTGGGTTTGTAAGTGGAAAATGGTTCTTGAGAAGAGGCAAAACAAATCTTGAACACCCAGTTCTTATCTAGAAAAGTTCGTAAGCTGAGGCTTTCTTAGGTAGAGGTACCACTGTACAGTGGAACCCCGACATAAGAGCTGCTCTACTTAAGAGCAACTCGAGATAAGAGCTGGGAGGGGAGAGATATTTTTGTTCTACTTACAAGCCCAAATTCGAGATACAAGCGCCAAGGAGCTGTCTCCTGAAGCCAAACGCTAACTTCCACGTTCGGCTTCAGGAGACAGCTGCGAAGCGGCGCGCATGTTTTAAAAGGTTGCAGCCGGCCTGGGGGGCTCGGGGGGGTGCTTGCAGCTTTCTTTCTTGCTCTTTTTCTTTCTCTCTTTTACCTTCCCTTCCTCTATTTCTTCTTTTCTTTCTCCTTCCCACCTTCTTCCCTCCCTCCCTCCCTTCACTCATTCCTCTCTTACTCTCCCCTTTCATAAGTTTCCTTGCTTCCTTCCTCTGTTCCTGTCCCTTCCCCCTTTCTTTCTTTCTTTCTTTCTTTCTTTCTTTCTTTCTTTCTTTCTTGCTCTTTTTCTTTCTCTCTTTTACCTTCCCTTCCTCTATTTCTTCTTTTCTTTCTCCTTCCCACCTTCTTCCCTCCCTCCCTCCCTTCACTCATTCCTCTCTTACTCTCCCCTTTCATAAGTTTCCTTGCTTCCTCTGTTCCTGTCCCTTCCCTCTTTCCTTCCTTCCTTCCCACCCTCCGTCCATTCATTCACCCATTCCTCTCTTGATCGCTTAAAGCCGGTCCCTGGTGCAAAAAGGGTTGGGGACCTCTGTCCTACAGGATTGGGTGGCAGAGAAGTTGAACATATGTAAATTTAAAAGTTTAAGAAAGTTTACAAGTTAAGTGAAAGAAACTTCATTATTCATTTATATGTACATGTACATTTCTTCATTAAAAACATGTCTTTCTGCATAATTTAGACTAACTTTGTGAGTTTTTTGAGGGCTGGAACCAATTAAAATTATTTACATTAATTCCTATGGGGAAAAGTCGTTCGAGATAAGAGCTGCTCGACTTAAGAGCCCAGGTCCGGAACGAATTAAACTCGTATCTCGAGGTACCACTGTATATCTAAAGTTTTGCATTTGTACCATTACTGCAGGCTGAGAAGAAAAATGTGGTGCATTACTATCAGGGTGACCCTCGTAATCCAACTCCATTCAGAAGTAGGAAAATCTATATGATTTCGGTCACGTGGTTGTCCAATCTCTTCTTGAAAGCCTCGAGTGATGGAGCATCCACAACTTCTGGAGGCAACTGTTCTATTGTTTGATTGTTCTCACTGTTAGGAAATTTCTCCTTAGTTCTAGGTCGCTTCTCTCCTTGGTTAGTTTCCATCCATTGATGGAGTGTTGTCTTGCCTTCTAGAAGTTTGGAAAATAATTTGACCCTTTCGTCTTTCTGACAGCAATTCCTGCTTGCTGTCTCAGCTCATTGCTCAGGCAGATTCTTTAGGCAGATATTAAAGGCTTATGAATAATCATACTTACTCTTCATGCTTATTATTTATGCCCATTCTGTGTACCTGAGTTTTAGCTGATCTGAGGCCACCGTATGTGGTAGACAAACTTGACTTCAATCTAAATCATTTTCTTTACCTACTTAAGAATGACAAATGGTATTTCTGGTTTTCTGTAAAATAATTTGCAGGTTTTAATGTATTCATTCACTGAGGCTGGAAGAGAAGGGAAATTAGAATTGCAGTGGCAAACATCCTAAATTATGGATGGACTGATAAAAAAAGAAGAAAGTAGTCATGCCCTTTTAATAATCTAGTAACTTTACAATGAGGATAATAGAATGAAATAAGTCATAAAGGATATTGAAAGTTATGGCTCCAGGACAAATTAATCAAAAGGAAGAATGCAATGAAGTCTATTTTAAAAGGTTTGAATACTCAAATGCATATGTAGATATAGATGATACAGATACAAATAGGTATAGGTTCAGATACACTACACACACACACACACAAGCACACACACATCTCTCTCTCTCTCTCTCTCATCTCTCTCTCTTTCTTTCTTTCTCTCTCTCTCTCTCCATCTCCATCTCTCTCTCTCTGTCTATCTCTATCTCTATTTCTAATCTCTCACCATCTACATCTCTCTACCTCTACCTATCTCTATATATCTCTATCTATCTCTATCTCTATCTCTATCTCTATCTCTCTCCCTCTACCTCTACCTCTACCTCTATCTCTCCATCTCCATCTCTCTCTCTCTATCCCTATCTCTCCATCTCCATCTCTCTCTGTGTGTGTGTCTATCTCTATGTCTCATCTCTCGCCATCTCCATCTCTCTACCTCTACCTCTACCTCTACCTCTACCTCTGCCTCTACCCCTATCTCTATCCATCTCTATCCATCTCTATCTATCTCTATGTATCTCTCTCTCTCTACCTCTACCTCTACCTCTATCTCTCCATCTCTCTCTCTATCTATCTCTATCTCTATTTCTATCTCTATCTATCTCTACCTCTACCTCTACCTCTACCTCTATCTCTATCTCTATCTCTATCTCTATCTCTATCTCTACCTCTACCTCTACCTCTCTCTCTACCTCTACCTCTATCTCTCCATCTCCATCTCTCTCTCTATCCCTATCTCTCCATCTCCATCTCTCTCTCTCTCTGTGTCTATCTCTATCTCTCATCTCTCGCCATCTCCATCTCTCTACCTCTACCTCTACCCCTATCTCTATCCATCTCTATCTATCTCTATGTTTCTCTCTCTCTCTATCTCTACCTCTACCTCTACCTCTACCTTTACCATCTCTATCTCTATCTCGCCATCTCCATCTCTCTACCTCTACCTCTACCCCTATCTCTATCCATCTCTATCTATCTCTATGTATCACTCTATCTATCTATCTATCTATCTATCTATCTATCTATCTATCTATCTATCTATCTATCTATCTATCTATCTACCTACCTCTACCTCTACCTCTACCTCTACCTCTCCATCTCCATCTCCATCTCTCTCTCTCTCTATCCCTATCTCTCCATCTCCATCTCTCTCTCTCTGTGTGTCTATCTCTATCTCTATGTCTCATCTCTCGCCATCTCCATCTCTCTACCTCTACCTCTACCTCTACCCCTATCTCTATCCATCTCTATCCATCTCTATCTATCTCTATGTATCTCTCTCTCTACCTCTACCCCTATCTCTCCATCTCTCTCTCTCTCTATCTATCTATCTCTATCTACCTCTACCTCTACCTCTACCTCTACCATCTCTATCTCTATCTCTATCTCTACCTCTACCTCTATCTCTATCTCGCCATCTCCATCTCTCTACCTCTACCTCTACCCCTATCTCTATCCATCTCTATCTATCTCTATGTATCTCTCTCTCTCTCTATCTACCTCTCTCTATCTCTATCTCTATCTCTACCTCTATCTCTCCATCTCCATCTCTCTCTCTCTATCCCTATCTCTCCATCTCCATCTCTCTCTCTCTGTGTCTATATCTCTATCTCTCATCTCTTGCCATCTCCATCTCTCTACCTCTACCTCTACCTCTACCCCTATCTTTATCCATCTCTATCCATCTCTATCTATCTCTATGTTTCTCTCTCTCTCTCTCTATCTCTATCTCTACCTCTACCTCTACCTCTACCTCTACCTCTATCTCTATCTCTATCTCGCCATCTCCATCTCTCTACCTCTACCTCTACCCCTATCTCTATCCATCTCTATCTATCTCTATGTATCTCTCTCTCTCTCTCTCTCTTTATCTCTCTCTATCTCTATCTCTACCTCTATCTCTCCATCTCCATCTCTCTCTCTCTATCCCTATCTCTCCATCTCCATCTCTCTCTGTGTGTGTGTCTATCTCTATCTCTCATCTCTCGCCATCTCCATCTCTCTACCTCTACCTCTACCCCTATCTCTATCCATCTCTATCTATCTCTATGTTTCTCTCTCTCTCTACCTCTACCTCTACCTCTACCTCTACCTCTACCTCTATCTCTATCTCTATCTCGCCATCTCCATCTCTCTACCTCTACCTCTACTCCTATCTCTATCCATCTCTATCTATCTCTATGTATCTCTCTCTCTCTCTCTCTATCTATCTATCTATCTCTACCTCTACCTCTATCTCTATCTCTCCATCTCCATCTCTCTCTCTCTATCCCTATCTCTCCATCTCCATCTCTCTCTCTGTGTCTATCTCTATCTCTATCTCTCATCTCTCGCCATCTCCATCTCTCTACCTCTACCTCTACCTCTACCTCTACCCCTATCTCTATCCATCTCTATCCATCTCTATCTATCTCTATGTTTCTCTCTCTATCTCTCTCTCTCTCTCTCTCTCTCTCTCTCTCTCTATCTCTATCTCTATCTCTCTATCTCTATCCCTATCCCTATCCCTATCCCTATCCCTATCCCTATCCCTATCCCTATCCCTATCCCTATCCCTATCCCTATCCCTATCCCTATCCCTATCCCTATCCCTATCCCTATCCCTATCCCTATCTCTATCTCTATCTCTATCTCTATCTCTATCTATCTCTATCTCTATCTATCTCTATCTCTATCTCTCTATCTATCTCTATCTCTATCCCTACCTCTACCTCTATTTCAATGATGAAACAGATATTGTGATCTTCAGAACTTAAATATATATTATCCCCTTAACTTTCGTTAGCCACTGCTAACATCATCAGAATGTAAAAACTACCATAGGAGAGATATTCACATTTATACATCATTGATCAATTTGGCCATTAGGAGCATGATAAGCTCATCCACCCACCTCCCACCTATTATTAGCTCTGTTGTTTTTACTTCAGACCTGTTAATCGATGGAGACTTACCTCCTGTTGCTTCCTATTGCCCATCCCTGAGCTGTCAGATATTGCTTTAACAGTATTTTAGATAGATAGATAGATAGATAGATAGATAGATAGATAGATGGATGGATGGATGGATGGATGGATGGATGGATGGATGGATGGATGGATGGATGGATGGATGGATGGATAAGAGATAAATAGATAGATAAGAGAGAGAGAGAGAGAGAGAGAGAGAGATGACTGAAAGAGAAGGTAGATGATAGCTAGATAGCTAGTTAGCTGGAAAGGAAAACATACATACATAATTATAATTTTTCAGTAGGGTATTTGTGGTCTTACAAATGCGCCATTTACAACTTGGGAGAAAGAAATGAATCTACTGTGGAGTTCTGTCCCCTTTTATCAACACATTGTGTCCAAAGTTGCACTTTTTAAAAGTGGACCTGCTTCTTATTTATTATTTATATTTTATTGATGTCCTTTTTTTTTACATCCTCCTATACTTAAGTGCTTCCCATTTCTGTCCTAGCCTGAAGGAATCAAAAGCAAATTAAAGGAGCTAAAGAGGATAGGAAGCACTGAGTGGACTGAACTCCTTCTGCAATGAATAATATATTTAAGTTATTTTGTTTTTATATATATATTGACAAGATTGAACATTGCCATCTTATGAAGCACTGAACTAAAATGGACAGGAAATAGGTGAAATTAATGCAGGTGACTATCAGGTATACTACTGTGACCAAGAATCTCTCAGAAAAAATGGAGTAGCTTACATAGTCAATAAAAGAGTAGGAAAAGCACTTCTTTTTCTGTTTTTTTATTAAAAATACCCAATAAATATAATTCTGGGTTTTTTTTTTTTATTTCTTCATTTGCTATTTCTTTTAACCAATTTGTTATTTTATTCCAAAACTTTTTTGCCTGTGTGCATGTCCACCATTGGTGGTAGAACATGCCTCTTTCTTTTATACACTTCCAACATATTGGAGAGGTTTTTGGGAACATTTTTGCAAGTCTTTCTGGCGATAGGTGCCACCTTTAGAACATTTTTAATTGGTTTTCCTTGAATGCAGTCGATCTTGTCATCTGCCAATTGTTAATCCATAATTTTCCCCATTTTTCTAGTTCAATTGTGTAGCCAAAATTCATTCCCCAGCTTATCATATTCTCTTTTATAATTTCCACTTCTGTCTCATAACGAATCAAAAATTTATATATGGTACCTCTTCCTACAAACTGACATTTTTTTCTAAATAAGAACCAGGTGTTCAAGATTTTTTGCCTCTTTTCAAGAACCATTTTCAACTTACAAACCCAACCCTCCGAAACTGTAACCGGAAAAGGCAGGGAGAAGCCTCCGTGGGGCCTCTCTAAGAATCTCCTGGGAGGAAACAGGGCCGAAAAAGGCAGGGAGAAGCCTCCGTGCCTGTGTGTAATATATATATAGACATATGGAATATATACATAGAATTGAAGAGTATATTTTGGATGTTCAGTAATAGTAAATCGTATTTCTTTAAAGCGAGGAGAGGCCAGGCACCCTAACCCAAACCCTTGATGTGAGTGACGTCAAGTTGGCCACTTTTAAGCCAGTCACATGACCTTTAAGCCACCCCCGGTCACATTATTGTCAAGCCACTCCCACCTGGTCACATGGCTGGCAAGCCACACCCACAAAAGCCCCCTCCCTCTTTGCCTTTCGTAAGATACTTAAGACCCACCTCTGCCGTCAGGCATGGGGGAATTGAGATCCTCTTTCCCCCTAGGCCTTTACAATTCTATGCATGATATGTATGTATGTATGTCTGGTTTTTATATTAATGGGTTTTTAATTGTTTTTAGTATTAGATTACTATTGTGCACTGTTTTATTATTGCTGTTAGCCGCTCCGAGTCTCCGGAGAGGGGCGGCATACAAATCCAATAAATAAATAAATGAATGAATGAATGAATGAATGAATGAATGAATGAATGAATGAATGAATGAATGAATGAATAAATAAATAAATAAATAAATAAATAAATAAATAAATAAGCCATGTGCACAGTGTGGTAGTAAAAAATTTTACAGCCCTTCACTGACCATAACCCCTTTTGCAGTGGAGTCTGGGCAACTGAATTGAGCTAGCAAAGTTTTTACTGGCTAGATGCCCTTCCTGTCTCCAATGTGGAGTTTGTTCAGTAGGTACAATATATTCTCATTGTGCCCAGAGAGAGAAATATCTGCCTCTACCTGGGATCAAACTCACAGCCAGCCTCCTGATTGTGAGGTGAGAGCTCCACCTCTAGGCCACCACATCATTCAAAGATATACTGTACAATGCAACCTCAATATTGGTTTTGTCCATATGTTCTATGCCTATATTATTTAAGAGCTACGGTGTCACAGTGGTTAAAATGCAGTATTGCAGTCTATTTCTACTGGCTGCCAGCTGCTTACAATTTGCCTGTTCAAATCTCACCAGGCTCCATCCTTCTGAGGTCGGTAAAATTTAGACAAGAGGCTGACTCAGTTTGTTTGTTTGTTTGTTTGTTTGTTTGTTTGTTTGTTTGTTTGTTTGTTTATTCATTCATTCATTCATTCATTCATTCATTCATTTATTTGTATGCCGCCCCTCTCCGTGGACTCGGGGCGGCTAACAACAGTGACAAAAAACAGAATGTAAAAATCCAATACTACAACAGCTAAAAACCCTTGTTATAAAACCAATCATACATACAAACATACCATGCATAAATTGTAGAAGCCTAGGGGGGAAAGATTATCTTAGTTCCCCCATGCGTGATGGCAGAGGTGGGTTTTGAGGAGCTTACGAAAGGCAAGGAGGGTGGGGGCTATTCTAATCTCTGGGGGGAGTTGGTTCCAGAGGGTCGGGGCCGCCACAGAGAAGGCTCTTCCCCTGGGCCCCGCCAACTGACATTGTTTGGTCGACGGGACCCGGAGAAGGCCCACTCTGTGGGACCTAACTGGTCGCTGGGATTCGTGCAGCAGAAGGCGGTCCCTGAGATAATGCATTAGAGAAGGCTGTAAAGCACTGTGAAGCAGTATATAGATCTAAGGGCTACTGCTATAGTACCTGCCACAAAAGGTTAGACCTCTAATTACACTATATTCAGATCTGTTCCCATCTCATGAAACACCAAAATAACTTACAATTTAATTGACTTTTAGCATTAATGCAAGTGAAAAGTGGTGGTGTGTGGTTTTATTTTATTTTTTTGCAGAACAAAACGGAAACTGGTAAACAAGCAGATTTTCCTTACTATACATAGGCTCCAGTTTTTATAGCCAATTAGTCCAGTGCACTGAAAAATAAACGGAGTGTTTGCTTCTGTTGCAACTGAAAAATTACCACATACTGAGGAGTCTAGACTTATTCCTGCATAGTTCGCTAATAAAGGCCTGAAGCATTCTGTTCCAACATGTGTTGAGTTTTCCTTAATTACGTTACTCAAGACACATGCATATTTTTTAATCTGAAAACACATATTCAGATTCTTATCCTGTTCTCAGAGAGCTGAACTTTCATAAAGGTGACAGGATGAGAGGAGGAGGAAGGGGGATTGAAGAGGTTCTGATCAGTTCTGGAGAACCAGTAGCAGAAATTTTGAGTAGTTCGGAGAACCGGTAAATGCCACCCCTGACTGTATCCACCTCCCATCTACGAGGGTCGCCCAGAAAGTAATGCACCACTTTTTTTCTTCTTCAACAATTATTTATTGAACGCAATGAAACTTACACACAAGAAAGAATGATGTTTCTTCTACACTCACTATTTTACCTCGTAATCCCCATCCTGTTCTATGGCCTTCCTCCAGCAAGACACAAGGGCCTATATGCCCTGTCGGTACCACTCCTTGTTCTGGTCATGAAGCCATTTCTGCATTATGTGAATCAACTCTTTGTCATCCTCAAAATGTCTAACCATCTAACCAGCGACTAACCATACTTCTGTCGACTGCAGATTCTCCATAAACTGTACACTAACGTTTGTGAATATTCCCAACAGTTTCTTTCTCCGCAGTGAGAAATTCAATGACGACACGCTGCTTGTAACGTATAGAGCCAGGGTGGCGCAGCAGGTAGAGTGCTGTACTGCAGGCCACTGAAGCTGACTGTAGATCTGTAGGTCAGCGGTTCAAATCTCATCACCAGCTCAAGGTTGACTCAGCTTTCCGTCCTTCCGAGGTGGGTAAAATGAGGACCCAGACTGTGGGGGAAATATAGAAGGCTGAGTCAACCTTGAGCGGGTGATGAGATTTGAACCGCTGACCTACAGATCTACAGTCAGCTTCAGTGGTCTGCAGTACAGCACTCTACCTGTTGCGCCACCCCAGTCAGAATCACTTACTTTCACCTAACAGAGTTATGGGAAAAATTGGAGGAGAAAGGAATATTAGGTATATTTGTTGCTTTCAATTATTTATAAAAAAAATAATGAAGGCAGGACAAAAATCAATAAATAAATGTGTGCCTTTGGAGTTAATGCTGACACCAATCAACTGCCTGGATAAATCTCTGCAATTTTCCTGGCAAGATTTCAGAATAGATTTGCCATTGTCTGATTCTTCCTAGGGCTTGAGAGACAGGGCCAAAGTCACCACTATCTGCTTGACGCCTTAACAACTACAGAAAATTCACCTCAATTTGACCAACACTGGAATTTTTTAAATGCCCAAACAGGAAATACATATCAGGAACACCGGTGGTGTTTGAGCCTGTGGAAAACTTGCTGTCATCTCCCTATTATCTCTCTCTCTATCATCTACCTATCATCTTTCTATTGTCTGCCTATCATATATCGTATCTCTCCCTCTTTCTATTTTCTATCTGTCTGTCTGTCTATCTATATCTGTTATCTTCTAACATCTCTCTCTATCATCTACTTATCAGCTTTTTATCTGTTGTCTGTCTATGATCTATCTTTCGTTTTTCTCTCTCTATTTCCATCTACCCACCTACCCACCTACCCACCTACCCACCTACCCACTTACCCACCTACATACATACATACATACATACATACATACATACATACATACATACATATACAGTGATACCTTGTCTTACAAACTTAATTGGTTCCGGGACGAGGTTCTTAAGGTGAAAAGTTTGTAAGATGAAACAATGTTTCCCATAGGAATCAATGGAAAAGCGATTAATGTGTGCAAGCCCAAAATTCACCCCTTTTGCCAGCCGAAGCTCCCGTTTTTGCACTGCTGGGATTCCCCTGAGGTTCCCCTCCATAGGAAACCCCACCTCCGGACTTCTGAGTTTTTGTGATGCTACAAGGGAATCCCAGCAGGGGAATCCCAGCATCGCAAAAACAAGCGCCTCGCTGGCAACGGAAGTCCGGAGGTGGGGTTTCCCAGCGAAGGTAGCATCAGGGAAATCACAGCATCGCAAAAACACCAAAGTCCTTGAAACCCCACCTCCGGAGCTCTGTGTTTTTGCGATGCTGCGATTTCACTGAGGCTCCCCTCGCTGGGAAATCCCACCTCCGGACTACTGTTGCCAGCGAAGCACCCGTTTTCGCGCTGCTGTGATTCCCCTGCTGTGATTCCCCTGCAGCATCACAAAAACATGGAAGTTCAGAGGTGGGGTTTCCCATGGAGGGGAGCCTCAGGGGAAACCCAGCAGCGCAAAAATGGGCGCTTCGCTGGCAACAGAAGTCCGGAGGTGGGGCATCCCAGTGGTGGCGGTGGGTTTGTAAGGTGAAAATAGTTTGTAAGAAGAGGCAAAAAAATCTTAAACCCCGGGTTTGTATCTTGAAAAGTTTGTATGACGAGGCGTTAGTAAGATGAGGCATCACTGTATATATGTTCATCATCTCTCATCTCTCATCTCTCTCTCTCTCTCTCTCTCACCTACTTATCATCTTTCTATCTATTTTAAAATTAGTTGATAGCAACCTAAAACAGGCTTAATGCTTTGGCAAGAGTCTACCAATTTTTCTCTACAAGAAGAAAAATATGCTACTTGTACAGTTAACCCAGAGGTTATAGTTGAAAAAAAATAGAAGGATCCATGCACTCCTAGTTCAGCCACAAAGTTTACCAGCCACAAAAATTGTCAACTACAAAGTTCCTTGGGCTGATTCAAGAGGGATAGACAAAGTACTGGGTAGGTAGGTAGGTAGGTAGGTAGGTAGGTAGGTAGATAGATAGATAGATAGATAGATAGATAGATAGATAGATAGATAGATAGATAGATAGATAGATAGATAGATAGATAGATAGATAGATAGATAGATAGTGTTGTGGTTGCGCATTACATCTGGATACTGTTGTGGTTAGCTCTGGCCCAGCTCCTGCCCCAAGGACTGTGGATGTGGGGTAGACATCCACATGCTGCAGGCCTGTTTTGCCCCCGGTGGAATCTGCTGAGGAAGGCTCCTCTGACCAAGAAGACATGAATGACAGGGAGGAGGAGAGTGTGGCAGACAGCTCAGAAGGAGATCAATTATCTAGCTCCTCCTTGGATTCAGAACAAGAGTTAATGATACAGCCACACATGCAGAGAGCGATGCATAGGCAACAACAACTGAGAGATTATTATCAAAGAAAATGAGGCCACCTGTGGTTGGGGGGCTGTGGTAATTAGTGAGGCTGCTATAAATAGTAGCCTGTGGGTTTGGCCATTGAGGAGGATTATTTGATCGTTGTGTTTCGTGACTGCTTTGCTGTGTTTGACCTTTTGTGTGCTGATTTTCCCCCGCTTTGAAACTAAACCAGAGCAAAGTGTTTTTCACTTTGTGAAAGAAGAAGGACTGTGAATCGCCTCACAGCTGCAAGCTAAGTATCACAGAACTGATAAGGGACTTGTACCAATTACCAGTTTGTTTGGAGACCAGTGCTCTTTGCTATACCAAAAGAGGGCTTGGTTTAAGTGAATTTTCATTATAAAGAACATTGTTTTGAATTTTCAAACGTGTGTGTGTCTGAAATTTGTACCTGTGAATTTTTGGGAGGAGTCAACCAGAGAGCCCAACAGAACAGATAGATAGATAGATGGATAGATAGATAGATAGATAGATAGATAGATAGATAGATGATAGATAGATAGATAGATAGATAGATAGATAGATAGATAGATAGATAGATAGATAGATAGATACCAGTCCAAACTGGGAGCAACCAACCACTAGTATGGTGGGAGATTGCATTTGGAGAGCATTTTTACTGTCCAGAGTTGTTTGGTGGTAGACTAAGAAATAAGTGCATTGAGTGTCTTTTCCTGGCACTATCCACAAACTGCCTCTATTTCTTTTATCAAACGGGATATATGAAAACAAACTGAAAGCCGGCAACTAATATTCACTGATGGGATCACAATCAAATGAAAATGGATATATTTGTTTATCCATTTACTTATTTGCAGCCTGTTAGCACAGGTCCAGAAGCCGGAAGAGTGAGCGATATCAGTACGCTTGCCTTTATTAAAAATTGCAGACTGCTGGGGCAAACATGGCTATATTTTTTTATAGAAAGTAAGGAAAATAACCTTGGTAGATATATACAGGAACCATTACCTGGGGAGGGGGAAAATGTAACTGAAGGATTTATTTTTTTTTAAAAAAAATTGAGAATGATGAGATAACATTCAGAACCTGCTCAGGCAGACTCACTAAATTATACTGTAAGGTGGAAAAGGCACAACACAATCGGATTTGCAAAATTTTGTTACTATAGCCAATCTTAATAAAAGTCTTCTCGTGGAGTTGATGTTCCTGATCTGGTCTAGCTGACAATTACCCATCTATCTATCCTTCTTACAAATCACATTACCTTCCGTTTAAATAATGCATGGGTTTTCTGTGGGATAAAAAATGTCTGAAGAATAACATAGAAGTCTGAAAAATAGCATTTTGAAGGAATAAATATTTATGAAGTGTTTGTAACAATGCTGATTTCTTTATGTTTGTGGAGATGCATTAATGAAAAAAATCTAGAATGTAGTGTTTTCTGTCGTGGTGGTCAAGCTTTGTAGGATTAAGAAAGAGTATAGAGAAGAGCAACAAAAGTAGTAGTAGTAGTAGTAGTAGTAGTAGTAGTAGTAGTAGTAATAATAATAATAATTTATTAGATTTGTATGCTGCCCCTCTCCGAAGACTCGTAGTAGTAGTAGTAGTAGTAGTAGTAGTAGTAGTAGTAGTAGTAATAATAATAATAATAATAATAATAATAATAATAATAATAGCAGCAGCAGCAGCAGCAGCAACAACAACAACAACAACAGTTTCCGGTCACAATTCAAAGTGTTGGTTATGACCTATAAAGCCCTTCATGGCACCGGACCAGATTATCTCAGGGACCGCCTTCTGCTGCACGAATCCCAGCGACCAGTTAGGTCCCACAGAGTGGGTCTTCTCCAGGTCCCGTCAACTAAACAATGCCGCTTGGCGGGACCCAGGGGAAGAGCCTTCTCTGTGGTGGCCCCGGCCCTCTGGGACCAATTCCCCCCAGAAATTAGAATTGCCCCCACCCTCCTTGCCTTTCGTAAGCTACTTAAAACCCACCTCTGCCGCCAGGCATGGGGGAATTGAGATACTCTTTCCCCCTAGACCTTTACAATTTTATGCATGGTATGTTTGTATGTAGGTTTGGTTTTTATATTAATGGGTTTTTAATTGTTTTAGTATTGGATTACGAGTCTCCGGAGAGGGGTGGCATACAAATCCAATAAATTAAATAAATAAATAAATAAGTAAGTAAGTAAGTAAGTAAGTAAATCAGTCAGTCAGTCAGTCAGTCAGTCAATCAATCAATCAATAAATAAATAAATAAATAAATAAAGCAGCAGCAGCAGCAGCAGCAACAAAACAACAACAACAACAGAGTTGGAAGGGACCTTGGAGGTCTTCTAGTCCAAGCCCCTGCTTAGGCAGGAAACCCTACACTACTTCAGACAGATGGTTATCCAACATCTGCTCAAAAACTTCCAGTTTTGGAAGTTTGTCTTCTTCTCCAGGGTGTCTTATACTCTGAAAAATACAGTAATCCATGCCATTAATTAATTAATTAATTAATCTCCATGCAACCTCAACTTCTGACCATTGAACCTCATGACCTTGAGTCACTACCCTTCTACAAAGTTTTGATCCTTAGACTTCATCTGACCAGTCTTCTACCTACTGTTTTGGATTTTAAAGCAAATTTTCTAGACTTTGGGGAAACTTGTTTCTATGCTGCCTGTACTGTGTGTGAGTTTGCATTTTTTTGTAAAATTTGAAATTAACTCTCCCTGCCTTTGTGTATGCTTGGCCTGGAATAGGACAAATCCTGTTTGCTGGTGCTTTGGATTAGATTGTATAGTTGGTGTTGATGTTTTGTAGATTTATGCACAACGTTGCCTAAAACACGATCTAAGTACAGTATTGCCCACAAGATCATATGCTGCAACATTCTACCTGTCAATGACTACTTCAGCTTCAACCGCAACAACACAAGAGCACGCAACAGATTCAAACTTAATATTAACCGCTCCAAACTTGACTGTAAAAAATATGACTTCAGCAACCGAGTTGTTGAAGCATGGAATTCATTACCTGACTCAGTAGTGTCAACCCCTAACCCCCAACATTTTTCCCTTAGACTATCCACGATTGACCTCTACAGGTTCCTTAGAGGTCAGTAAGGGGCGTGCATAAGTGCACCAGTGTGTCTTCCGTCCCCTGTCCAATTGACTCTCCTTATCTCATTTATCTTTTCTTCCTTTCAAATATGTTCACCTATACTTTTATATCTTTTTTTCTATTATTTTCTTTATTTATATTATTACATATCTATTCTCTTCAATGTGTATTATGTATTGGACAAAATAAATAAATAAAAATAAAAATGATGTACAAGAACCAGATCCTGAAAATGAGACTCAATTACTTTGGCCACCTAATGAGAAAGAAGGACTCATTTGAGAAGAACCTAATGCTGGGAAGGATTGAGAGCAAAAAAAGAAGGGAGAGAGAATGGGTTGGCTGGATGGAGTCACTGAAGCAGTCGACATGAGTTTAAATGGATGGTAGAGAACAGGAAGGCCTGGAGAAACATTGCCCATGGGTTTGTGATGGGTCAGACATGACTTTGCAACTAACAACAAAAACAACGTACAAGCATCAAGACTCCTACTTTTTAATCACAGTGAATAATATCAATAAATAATCTTGCTGTGTCCATCTTACAAAGGCAATGTTTTCCGTGAAGCACCTTTGAGTTCAGTCTCCTTTAAAAGATAATTTTAGATTTGAAAACCACTTCTTGAAGCTTATGTTTTGTTAGAACTTTTTTTGTTTGTTGTTGTTATGCTCAGAGGCTTAGTTCTGCTTGAACAAATGCTAGCACTGGAATCGTTTTCAAAGTCAGACGCGAATATTTCTGATGGGATCCATTTCTAGAGGAACACAAAAGGATGATTGGAGAATAGGAAAAGCTAACGGGAATATCTCAAATCTGAGCATTGTGTCTAACATTTGAAGATTGTAACTTTCTAACTTTTTGACAGTGAGAGTGATCAACCAGTGGAACGGCTTGCCTGCAGAGGCGGTGAACGCTCCAACACTAGAGACTTTCAAGAAAAAGACTGGACTGCTATAGTACTAGTGTTATGTAGGGTCTCCTACACCAGCAGAGGGTTGGACTAGATGACCTGCAAGGTCCCTTCCAACTCTAATAATAAAATAAATAAAAATAAAGGATATGTGGCTCATTCTTATTACACAAAGAGTAGAATAGAGTAGAGTAGTGTAGAATAATGGAATGAAGAATAGAATAGAATAGAATAGAATAGAATAGAATAATAGGACGGGATGGGCGTGGCTTATGCATTTTGTTTCAACATCTTTCAGTGCAAGTTGGGTGCTCTGGGGTGGAGCTCCAAATTTTGATACTGGAACTGCGTTCCTGACCGTTCCCGTAGGAGTCCCTCACTGGATAGAATAGATTAGAATAGATTAGATTAGAATATAATGAAAATAGAATAGAATAGAATAAAAATAGAATGGAATGGAATGGAATAGAATAGAATAGAATAGAATAGAATAGAATAGAATAATGAGATGGGATAGGACGGCACAGAACAGCACAGAACAGCACAGAACAGCACAGCACAGAACAGCACAGAACAGCACAGAACAGAACAGCACAGAACAGCACAGAACAGCACAGAACAGCACAGAACAGCACAGAACAGTGCAGAGCAGAGCAGAACAGAACAGAAAAGAAAAGAACAGAAAAGAACAGAAAAGAACAGAAAAGAATAGACTCTTTGACTCTTCTTTCAAATCAGAGATCCTCTCTGTCCAAAATGTGGACTTTGCTGCCTTCGAAAGAATGGCCTTTGTCTTTTAAATGCGGATGGACTGCTGAATCTTGTCCTGATGGGTTTGTTTGTTCTCCTTTATGACCTGGTGGGTTATTAGCCACACCAGTGAATTTTCTGGGCACCGAAAGCAGAAGTCGTGTGTCATTGCCTTTTTTTGTAGGTTGCCTTTCAACTTCTGGTTTTTTGGCTATGACTCTCAGATTAACTGAGAAGTCTCCCATCCAATTACAGCCAGACTCAGCTCTACTTAGTGCAGTTGAGGGAGGGAAAGAAGTTGGTAAGTATTAACACTGTGACTCCTTAAGTCGCTGAAGATCACATATATGTGGCCTCTTGAATGAAAACAAGCCTCCATCTGTTCAATAAATGTAATTTGGGGTGATTAATTGCCTGTTCAAGGTTTCGAGTGTGACTTTCTTTGATAAATAATTGGAATTTGCTTCTCTCTTTCCATCTGGCTGGAAATGTCAATGAACTCTCTCTTGCCAAGGGCTTCATACCATCCGTAATATTAATTTGTCCAGCAAAAAGCAAGGAATAAGCTCAGAGCCTTGCAGTTTTTGTACCCTGGAATCCAGTTGGAAACTTCGGCAGAAACTTTTTTTGCCGTCTGCATTTGATCCGCTAATCTGCTGACATTTACTTGCAGTGTTCTTTTATGATAAAATCGCACAACTTGCTTTAGATTAGTCCACTGAGGTTGCGGTCTGCAAAATTATACACTCCAGAGTGTATTTCCATCACTTCGGCATTACTCTGGAGTAAGCGGCTTAAGAATTATGGGCAGATACTGACACATTATTGGAGAAGCTGTATTTAGCAGCCTAAGCAGTTTAGTTCACAAACTCCCAAAGCCTACTGATTTTTCGTCTTCCTTTTTTTTTATTTCCTCGGGAAAATAAACTAGTTTATTTTTAGATGTTAATCCTAGTGCTCTGGCCTCCTTTCTCTGCATCTTCCTCCCAAGTCCTTAAGACAAGTTGGCTTATGTGCATATTTTTTTTTTTAAAGTAGTTGATTCAAGAACAAAGGGCTATTTTTCCCCCAATCTTTTCTGATTCCACCAATAAAAAAAATATATAGTTTTCTATTTACATTTTTATTAGGATATCAGACCATTAGACCGCATTCTGCTGCATGAATCCAGCGACCAGAGTGGATCTTCTCCGGGTCCCATCAACTAAACAATGTCGCTTGGTGGGACCTAGGGGAAGAGCCTTCTCTGTGGCGGTCCCGGCCCTCTGGAACCAACTCCCCCCAGAGATTAGAATTGCCCCCACCCTCCTTGCCTTTCGTAAGCTTCTTAAAACCCACCTCTGCCATCAGGCATGGGGGAATTGAGATCCTCTTTCCCCTTAAGCCTTTACAATTCTATGTATGGTATGTATGTATGTAGGTTTGGTTTTTATATTAATGGGTTTTTAATTGTTTTAGTATTGGATTACTATTGTACACTGTTTTATTGTTGCTGTTAGCCGTCCCAAGTCTCCGGAGAGGGGCGGCATACAAATCCAATAAGTAAGTAAGTAAGTAAGTAAGTAAGTAAGTAAGTAAGTAAGTAAGTAAGTAAGTAAGTAAGTAAGTAAGTAAGTAAATAAATAGTGGGAAACAGAAATAACAGGAATATTTAGCTTTTTCACACACTGTCTGTCTGTCTCTGTTTGTTTGCCTCTCTCATCAAATGGTACCTCTACCATGTTTTTGGAAAGCCCAAATTTTATGTGTGTTGCACACATGTGCACTGCATATAAAAATACTGTATTTTGGGAGTATAAGACGCACCTTAGTTTTTGGGGGAGGAAAATAGGGGGAGAAATCTACCTACCAGGTATTCATCTGGCTAGTGTCCTTAGTCTGGTCAACTTCACACATTATTTTATCCTCTGGTTAGGGCTGCAACCCCCCCCCCCCCCCAAAAAAAAAAAAAAAAAACTTGGCAGTTTTAAGACTGGTGGACTTCCAACTCTTTAGCCAGCTGGAGAATTCTGGGAGTTGAAGTCCACCAGTCTTAAATGCATTCTGGTACACTTATGCATGCCCCTTACTGACCTCTTAGGAATCGGGAGAGGTCAACAGTGGATAGTCTAAAGGTAAAGTTTTGGGGGTCAGATGATGAAACTACAGAGTCTGGTAGTGAATTCCATGCATCAACTCCTCAGTTACTAAACTCGAATTTCATGCAGTCGAGTTTGGAACGGTTTACTTTAAGTTTGCATCTGTTGTGAGCTCGTGTGTTATTGTGGTTAAAGCTAAAGTAGTCATTGACAGGAAGACTGTTGTAGCAGATGATTTTATGGGCTATGCTTAGGTCTTTTTAGGGCAATGTAGTTCTAAACTTTCTAAACCTGGGATTGTAAATCTCATTGCATAGGGTATTCTCTACATGGGGCTACCTTTGAAGAGTGTTCGGAAACTTCAGATCGTACAGAATGCAGCTGCGAGAGCAATCATGGGCTTTCCCAGATATGCCCATGTCACACCAACACTCTGCAGTCTGCATTGGTTGCCGATCAGTTTCCGGTCACAATTCAAAGTGTTGGTTATAACCTATAAAGCCCTTTATGGCATCGGTCCAGAATATCTCCGGGACCGCCTTCTGCCGCACAAATCCCAGCAACCGGCTAGGTCCCACAGAGTTGGCCTTCTCCCTGTCCCATCGACAAAACAATGTCAGCTGCAAAAAAACCCCAAAAACCTTTGGCGTAGCAATGAAAAAATCCTGCAAAGACTTAGAGCCGGAAAAAAATCTTCTATGGAAAGGCAATGAAAAAAAGCTTCAAAAAAAGCTACATTTGGAGTAAATTAGAAAGAAAGAAAGAAAGAAAGAAAGAAAGAAAGAAGGAAGGAAGGAAGAAAGAAAGAAAGAAAGAAAGAAAGAAAGAAAGAAAGAAAGAAAGAAAGAAAGAAAGAAAGAAGAAATGGTCAAGAGGAAACAGCTGAGATGCTGAAAACAAGAAGGGGAAAATGTATTCTCATTAATGAGCAGAAGCTGCAAGCAAAAGGTGGGGAAAAAAATCAGATCAGGGGACGATGGTGGAGGGAGAATTCACACAATGACTTGAGTCAAAGGTGCAATATGGAGAGTGGCTGTTTCCTATTACTGAACTGAAAAAAAGAAAGAAAGAAAAGTTCAAAGATTATTTTTAATATGATGGCACAGCAAAAATGGTGACCTGGTTATGCATTCCAGCTGCTGTTTGCACAACTATATCCCTCCGGCTGAAAGGGAAGGGGGAGGAGATGTGTCAGATGTTAGTTTCATTGAGATATCAACACTTGAAAGTTAGGATATGAAAATAAAAGCTGCTGACAAAATAACAGGAAAATACAGGTCCTCCCTTCCCTCCTTCTTTCCTTCCTTCCTTCCTTCCTTCTTTCCTTCCTTCCTTCCTTTCTTTCTTCTTTCTTCCTTCCCTTCCTTCTTCCCTTCCTTCCCTTCTTTCTTTCTTTTTTCTTCCTTCCCTTCCTTCTTTCCTCCCTCCCGTCTGCCAGCCTGCCTTCTCTTCCTCCCTCCCTCCCTCCTTCCTTCCTTTCCTTCCCTCCCTCCCTGCCTTCCTTTCTTCCTTTCTTCCTTCCTTCCTTCTTCTTTCCTTCCTGCCTCCCTCCCTCCCTTCCCTCCCTCTTTCCCTCCCTCCCGCCTGCCTATCTCCCTTCCTTCCTTCCAGCCTGCCTGCCTCCCTCCCACCCTCCCTTCCCTCTCTCCCTCCTGCCTTCCTTCCTGCCTGTCTTTTTTCATGCCAAACTTTTTGTAAAGTGAAGCTGTCAAGTGTATTTTCTAATGTAACTAAAATATCAAATTATCATCTCTGGAGCGCTGTGGCGTCTATGAAGAAAGAGTCAGAATGTGAGACTCTTTGCCTCATTAAAGAAAACCATGTTGTCTCTGCAGCAAAGAGTCCTTCACCAAGGCAGCTAGCAGAAGGCAAGGTAAGTCAAAGCCAAGGCGCCATGTCACTTTACAGAAACCCAATCAAATTCTAGAAAATAAAATGAATACAGACAGAAGCAGACTGGGTGTGCCCTTCTTGATGCTCTTTTCCCATAGCTTGCATCTAAATAAAAAAAGTTCGGTACTATTGAGTCAGTTCACCGTCTGGTGACTGCATGGACAAGGACTCATCCTCTCAATACTTGTAGCTCTTCTGGGAAAAGGGTCAGACCCAAAGAAGCCAGAACAATGTCAGGATTAGTAATCCTGCATGATATTTCATTTTACAGGGATACCTCTACCTAAGAATGCCTCTACTTACAAAATTTTCTAGATAAGAACTGGATGTTCAAGATTTTTTTGCCTCTTCTCAAGAACCATTTTCCATTTACAAACCCGAGCCTCCAAAACTGTAACTGGAAAAGGCAGGAAGAAGCCTCCACGGGGCCTCTCTAGGAATCTCCTGGGAGGAAACAGGGCAAAACTCTCAGTCAGCTCACGCAACTCTTTGGGAGACAAGCGGCCCAATCCAACATTTTGGCCATGAGCCCTAGGCTGAAGGAAACGTCGCTCTGTGCGCTGCAGCTTGGTTTGCCCTTCTTCGCGGCTTCTGAGGTTTTTCCCAGCACCACCAAGTAGAATCTGGCAGGAAAGAACTTGGAAGCCGCAAAGAAGGAAACTCAGCTTCCGCAATGCTCAAAATCAACCAATGCAGATGTCAAGCAATGTCCAGTCGGTAGCTCATTTCAAAAAAATCAGGACTTTTTAAAAATGCCGTGGGGCACGGGAAAAATTGCTCAAAAGCGTGACTATCTCACAGAAAGTGAAACGTCTGGTCACTTTACTTCAATGCCATGTAAATAATTATTCTCTTTCCCCATGACTATATTTCATTCAATGATTAAAAAAACACACCATGTTGTATCTTGTTTATCTTTAACAGCCTGTCTGTCTGTCTGTCTGTCTGTCTGTCTGTCTGTCTATCTACCTATCTATCTTTATTTCTTTCTTTCTTTCTTTCTTTCTTTCTATCTATCATCTATCTATCTTTCTATCTATATCTATCTATCTATCTATCTATCTATCTATCTATCTTTCTATCTATCTATCTATCTATCTTTCTATCTATCTATCTTTCTATCTATCTATCTATCTATCTATCTATCTTTCTATCTATCTATCTATCTATCTATCTATCTATCTTTCTATCTATCTATCTATCTATCTATCTATCTATCTTTCTATCTATCTATCTATCTATCTTTCTATATCTATCTATCTTTCTTTCTATCTATCTATCTATCTATCTATCTATCTATCTATCTATCTATCTTTCTTTCTATCTATCTATCTATCTTTCTTTCTTTCTTTCTATCTATCTATCTATCTATCTATCTATCTTTCTTTCTTTCTTTCTATCTATCTATCTATCTATCATCTATCTATCTATCTTTCTATCTATCTATCTATCATCTATCTATCTATCTATCTTTCTATCTATCTATATCTATCTGTCTGTCTATCTGTCTGTCTGTCTGTCTGTCTGTCTGTCTGTCTGTCTGTCTGTCTATCTATCTATCTATCTATCTATCATCTATCTATCATCTATCTATCTATCTATCTTTCTATCTATATCTATCTATCTATCTATCTATCTATCTATCTATCTATCTATCTATCTATCTATCTATCCTATCATCTCCAGTTTCCACCCTTGTGTCCCACCCAAGTTCATCTCCTCTTGTATCAATAAGAAGTACCACATTTCCTCATCTCAGTTCATAATAACATCTGGGTGAAAGGCACCCGTGGAAAGTAGCATCACCAACATCTGGAGGTAACCCAAAGCAGTACTTTGCAGATTAGTCATTTCTTGGTATGTAGATCTATGTCAAAGAAAGATTAGGGAAAGCTATACAATCAGATTGTCAGGATGCAGGAGTTGTTTTTCTTTTCCTCAAGAGTGTTTCAGTGCCTGGCTGTTTCTAATTAACTGAAGATCTAATAATTATCACAGTAGATAAATAGAAAGCAATGGATGTTTCAGCACATTATTCCAGCATTCAGAAGTATAGAATTTGCGGCGATTCAGTTGCAATGTTAATGGAAACTGCAACAAAACCTGAAAGAATGCTATGATGTTTCAATCAGCTAGATATTTTCACCCAAAAAAATGAGCCCAGTGATTTAAACACTTTGAAGCATAATAAAATAGATCTTAATTTCAGGCCTAATAAAGATAAATAAATATCTCTCTTTTACATTTTATTTATTTATTTATTTTTTATTTATTTGTTTTTGTCAAGTACATAATGGTGGTACACAGAGATATAATAATATTTATATACATGCCACTAGTAAGAGAGAAACATTAGGACAGGGGACGGTAGGCATGCTGGTGCACTTATGCACGCCCCTTATTGACCTCTTAGAAATCGGGAGAGGTCAACAGTGGATAGTCTAAGGGTAAAGTTTTGGGGGTAAGGTGATGATACTACAGAGTCTGGTAGTGAGTTCCATGCATCAACTACTCGGTTACTAAAGTCGCATTTCTTGCAGTTGAGTTTGGTGCGGTTTACTTTAAGTTTGTATCTGTTGTGTGCTCATTTGTGGTTGTGGTTGAAGCTTAAGTAGTCATTGACAGGATGTTGTAGCAGGTGATTTTATGGGCCATGCTTAGGTCGTGTATAAGGCAATGTAGTTCTAAGCTTTCTAAACCTGTTGTGGTTAGCTCTGGCCCAGCTCCTGCCCCAAGGACTGTGGATGTGGGGGAGACATCCAAATGCTGCAGGCCTGTTTTGCCCCTGGTGGAATCTGCTGATGAAGGCTCCTCTGACCAAGAAGACATGAGTGACAGGGAGGAGGAGAGTGTGGCAGACAGCTCAGAAGGAGATCAATTATCTAGCTCCTCCTTGGATTCAGAACAAGACTTAATGTTACAGCCACGCATGCGGAGAGCGATGCATAGGCAACAACAACTGAGAGATTATTATCAAAGAAAATGAGGCCACCTGTGGTTGAGTGGGGCTGTGGTAATTAGTGAGGCTGCTATAAATAGCAGCCTGTGGGTTTGGCCATTGTGGAGGATTATCTGATCGTTGTGTTTCGTGACTGCTTTACTGACTTTGACCTTTTGTGTGCTGATTTTTCCCTGCTTTGAAACTAAACCAGAGCAAAGTGTGTTTCACTTTGTGAAAGAAGAAGGACTGTGAATTGCCTCACAGATGCAAGCTAAGTATCACAGAACTGATAAGGGACTTGTACAAATTACCAGTTTGTTTGGAGAAAAGTGCTCTTTGCTATACCAAAAGAGGGCTTAGATTAAGTGTATTTTCATTATAAAGAACATTGTTTTGAATTTTCAAACGTTGTGTGTCTGAAATTTGTACCTGTGAATTTTTGAGAGGAGTCTACCAGAGAGCCCGACAGAACATAAACCTAGGATTGCAGTTGCATAGGGAATTCTGTTGCGAGTGGAGGGCTCTTCCACTCACAACTGAATACCCTAATGTTGATAATGCAGATAACAGAATACCCTAATTTGGATAATGTTTAGCATTTTCTTTGCTAATATAATTGATATGAATATAATAGCAATGGCAATACTGTAACACTTAGACTTATACGATGCCCCTTAGTACTTTACAACAGCCCTTGGGTGGTTTATAAAGTATTGGGCAGTATATTGCCTCCAACAACCTGGTCCTGATTTCACCAGATAGAAGACTGAATCAATCAGTCCTGTCAGGGTTGAACTCTAGACTGTGGGCAGAGTTATACTGCCTTCTAACCACTGTGATACCAGGGCTCATCATAACTTCTGGAACTCGTCCTTTGTTTAAAGCAGTGGTGTGAAACTCAAGGCACATGGGACAGATCCAAACTTCAGGGATGGCCTGGAAATAGCAAAGGATGTATACTCAGTGCCTCTGGCAGCCAAAATCATGGGACACCATGGGGAAGCACATGCAGCCCCTGTGCACCCTGTTTTTGGTCTGGACAGCCTCTTGTAGCACTCTGCTGCCTCATATAGGGTGGTGTGTGTATGAAAGCCCCCCTCCATGTCCTGTTTCGGCCGGAAGAGTGCTGCAGGAGGCTTCAGGCTGAAAATGAAGCATGGGAGCCCACATAAGCCCCCTCCCATGCCCTATTTTGATCAGCAAGGTTCTATATCTCCCACCTCCAGCCCATGGACGAGAACGAAAATGTTGATCTGGCCCTTGAAGAAATCCAGTTTGACATCCCTGGTCTAAAGAGACATCTTCCAATTTGTGTCAAATTTCATTTCCATCGCATCATTCAGAGGCGCTTTACTCTCCATCGTGCCACTCTCCCACTGTAATCTTAAAAGGCCATTTCAGTCACTACAGAACAATTGAAGCAAAGACTATCCGGGCTTAGGATACTGGTCACGCAGCTGGGAGGATTTCCAGGGAAGGAAAATGAGGAGTGGAGATCGCTCCGCTACAACCTTTAGAATACAGTAGAGCTGGAAGGAATCTTGGAGGTCTTCTAGCCCAGTCCCCTGATTAGGTTCGTGATGGTGAACCTGTGGCTCTCTGTGGGCATGTGAGCCGTTGACCAGCTCAGCTCCACTACATGTTTAGAGGCAGGAGATGTTCACTTATGCATGGGGGTCACTCATGCATGTGTGGGAGGGTAGGGGGAACATGGAGGAGTGCAGTGCCCTCCATGGCCTGTTTTTATTTATTTATTTATTTGTTTGATTATTATTATTATTATTATTATTATTATTATTATTATTATTATTATTATTAATTTGGTTTGGTTTGGTTTGGTTTGGTTTGGTTTGGTTTGGTTTGGTTTAGTTTGGTTTGGTTTGGTTTGGTTTGGTTTGATTTGATTTGATTTGTATGCCCCCTCCTCTCCGGAGACTCGTAGCAGCTCACAACAACAAAACAGTACAAGTCCAATGGTTAAAACAATTTAAAGCCATTTATTTGTTTGTTTGTTTGTTTATTTGATTTCTATGCCACCCTTCTTGAGGCAACTCAGGGCGTACAACATTATAAATGCAACAATGTATAAAAGAAATATAAATTCCTTTTTAAAAAAAATATACAAAGTTACTAAAAGTCTTTAAACCCGTGTAAAAATGTGTATGACTGTACTTAAAAAATATAGTCATACACATTCATCCAATTCAATCATTCATATTATCGGCCGAAGACAATCTCATCACTCACGGCCCCAACATCCTAGGATGTTGCAGGGAGGCCGGATAGGCCCAAAATGGAGCATAGGGGGTGTGTGCTGTGCCCCACTGCCACCCATTTTTAGTCCTAGGAGGCTGCAGGGAGGCCAAATTGCAGGCAGCTGGCAGTCAACAGAAGTAGCCTGCAGTACTTCACTCTAACCACTGCACCACCCCGGTTCATACAGTCCTTTCAGAGTTGGGCAACATATATATCGGAATGAATGAATGAATGAAAGATAGATAGATAGATAGATAGATAGATAGATAGATAGAAGACAATTGCCAACCATTTCTAAAGTTTCGCTATGAAAACTGCAGGGATTTGCCTAATCAGTCACCAGGGATCAATACAAATGCTAAATCCTACTGATACGTGCATAAAAGAATATCATTACAAATGAACCAACAATACCACCAAGAAGGATTGTATGAACACTGCAATATACTCATTGCGACTTATTTTTTTCTCTCAAATGCAGAAGTGTTTGCTGTTTTAGGGACCCCTTGCTACACATACTGTTGTGCAGAACGATAAAGGGGGAAGAAAAACAATATGCCTAAAAAATAAAAAAAGAGAGTATCGTACAGCAAGATATCCTATTTTTTGCTTCAGGAAACCCAACACGCTGCAGCATAATGTAATCTTTAAAAACATAATGACATAGAAGCATCTGTGAACATAGTGCATAAATGCTGACATTGACAAATGGCATCGTATTCCCCCCCCCCCCCCGCGAATATAAATAGCCAGGGTAGCCTTCTTCATTCAAGGTATAAATCCTTAGCCTACAAAATACATTTAAAAAAAATAAATTTCAAGAACCTTCAATAATTTAACGATACAATTCCAGAAAGAGTGGTGGTAATTTCCACTCACTGGAAAGTCTTAGCCCTGAACTGCCATATGCTAAGATAGAAATGACAAGCTAAGATAAATCAAGGTTCTGAAGAGAGATTGGAAGCTTTTTTTCCCCTCTGTCCATCAAAATAAGTGAATATCGAGGAAGATGCAAATACAATTCAGCTGAAGAAGTAAAATGAATGGATTTTCTTTTGGCAATGGCAAGCTATTCCTAAGATGTGGCAGCATCCAGGATGTGTGAGGAATAAAATAACAAAGTTGGAAGGGAGCTTAAATATCTTCTAGTCCAACTGCCTGCTTAGGCAGGAAACGCTACACAACTTCAGACAAATGGTTATCCAATAACTAACAGTTATATGAGAAGGATGGCAGGCCAAATAGAAACCGTATAGAATGGTGGTTAGGTAAGGGAAGGTGTCTACAAATAAATGCAATATGTAAATATCTTAATGAAAGGGAGAATAAAGAAGTACTATTGAGGTAGGAGACAGGGTTAGAGAAAATAATAAGAGAAAAAAGTGAGGGTATAAAGGCGCAAGCAACCAATATATATAAATTGCTAGTGCGGTCAGACGGGGACACGATTGAAGGATTGACTAAATGGTGGCAAAATGAGATACAAGTAGAGGTACAAGAGATGGAAAATATAGTAGAAAATATAAGGAAAATTAAAAATACAAGAATCAGGGAAATGAGAAGGAAAATATTACATAAGTGGTATTTTACTCCCGTTCAACTCGCACACTTTCAGCAGAATGTCAGGGGGAATTGTTGGCATGGGTGTCAAGACAAAGGAGTGTTTATGCATATGTTTTGGGAATGCCCGATAGTGCAGGAATTTTGGCAAAAAGTGAAAGAGGATATCAATAGAATGCTAAATATACAATGGACAATCACTAAGGAAATGGCAGTACTAGTTAAAAGCAATGCGATGGGAGAATTTAGAGAAATAAAAAAAGCAGCAATAGAAAGCGCTCAGGCAGTAATAGTTTTGGGTTGGAAGGATGCAACAAAATGGACAATGCAAAATTGGTATAGGTACATGGTGGGCCATATTCAATTTGAAATTATGGATAAAAGGATACATTCGGATAATGAAACTGAGTTGGGACAACTGATGGGACGGTGGGACATGGTAAGATGATATATGACGAGCAGAATCCGAGACTAAGCTACAAGAAATAAATTGGAATCACTCTATAATATGTAAATAGATATATTGCTCTTGGGTCAAGTGGACTATACAAGAAACACCCCCGATTTGGTGGTGGGGAATGTGTGTGTGTCTGGGTGGTGGGCACATGTCACTATGCACTGTTTTATGTTGTGTGTAATATAAATTTGTTAAAAATTAATTTAAAAAAATTATTTTTAAAAAAAGACAAATGGTTATCCAATCTCTTCTTTAAAATGTCCAGTATTGGAGCATTTATAACTTCTGAAGGTAAGTTGTTCCACTGATCAATTGTTTTATCTGCCAAGAAATTTCTCCTTAGTTCTAGATTGCTTCTCTCCATGATTTGTTTCTATACATTGCTTCTTATCCTGCCTTCAGGTGTTTTGGAGAATAGTTTGACTCCCTCTTCTTTGTGGCCGCCCCTGAGATACTGAATGACTGGTCTCATGTCACCCCTAGTCCTTTTTTTTCCATTACACTAGACATACCCAGTTGCAGCAACCATTCTTTATATGTTTTATCCTAGAGTCCCCTAATCATACTGGTTGTTCTTTGTTGCTTTTGAGAAGATCTATAGATAGACAAGTGGCAAAGGAGATTTGCAATAGATGAGACAATAGGAATCTCAACAAAGGCAGCCGTTTAATTGAGGTTTGCAAAACATGTAGCTCAATTCACAACTTACCAGCCATTGTCCAAAAATGGAAAATTGATTTTATTTCTAATAGCTTTCCATGATCTGGCAACAATGTTGAACATTGTTCAATGGAAAAGCTGGCTCTTTGCATAACAGTCTCTTAAATTTTTACCATACGGAAATGAGCTTTTCTCCTTGGTAGCTCTTTAATTAGAATAATGCACGACCGGCGGTTTAAACCGCCGGCTGAAATTGCCCCCGGAGCAAGGGGGACGCTGTGCGCGGCTCTATTGAGCCCTGAACTTCCGGGTTCTAGACAACCCGGAAGTTCGGCTTTTGGCAGCGCGCCAGGTTGGCGCGCTGCCTCCTGGGAGATAGGGGAGGTCCTGGATCACCCTATTTAAGGGCGATCCGAGCAGGACCTCCTCGTTGCCTGCTGCGTGCTGGAAGCGAACACCCGCCCACCCTCCGCTATTAACAGTGAGTCCTAAGGAGGTCACCTCGGGGCGGAATAGGAATTTTTTGCGGCCTCCCCTTTAGAGGCGGCCGTTTTTTCACCTATTCCACACTGACGGTATGGACTGGATTGGTTAGGGGGTGCGGCGCACTTAGATGTCAGTATAGGCCTCCCTCTGGTCATTGGGGTTTGGCAGGTTAGGGGTGGAAATGGGCAATTAGAAGCGACTGCGCATGCTCCTTTGGGCATCCTTTAAAGGGTGATGGATGCCTCTCTCCAGGAACTAGAGGTTGGAACAACTTCGGGGATTGGAGAGAGGATGTCCATGGGAATCACCGGATCCAATTTCCCATGGGGATTGGAGGGTGAACTCCTCCCACACGATGAAGGGGCGTGGCTTGGATCCAGGTGAAAGTGGCTACCTTCACCTGGTTCAGCAATGAGTTTTTGCCCAATGTTACCAAGGAAGTTTCTGGTAGGAATTTCCGCCCCGTTAGTTTTGGCCTCTGCAGGTCCTTAGTTATGTTGAATTTAAATATTTAAAGTTACGTATTTAAAGTTACGTTATTTAAATTTATGCTAATTTAATAAAATGACCCTTATTTAATTCACAATATGTCTCAGCGTCTTTACTCCGCTTTCGGGGCAATTGTTCTCTGCTTGCTTGCTTGATTGTTTGTTTGGTGCTAATACCTTGTATGGTGATCAAGGCAACCCTTAATGGGCTAACTAAGAAACGTCAGATTAAAAAAGAACAGAAGTAGATGAAAAGATGTGGACCCAGCTTCCCACATTTTTTAAAAGCAGAAAGCTCTTCATTCAAGTGTATTGGTATCAACAGACAACATAGTCAGGGGTCAGCTGCTGGGGGTTCGCAGGGGTTTGGGAGAACCTCTAGGTAAGTTTGGAGACCCCTCAAATCCTACTACTGACTGGCCTCACCCACCTTGCCCCATACTATCTTAGTATGATTCTTAATTACTTCTAAATTAGGAAATAATTAAATAGTATGTTTTTACCCATAAATGCTTTAATCATTATCTAGAACTGAACTTCTATAGCAATTAAAGAAAACTGAGCTACTTGCCTAATCTACTATCATACTGAACCTTGTGGGTTCAGTATGAAACCTTGAAATGTTACTGTGCTCCTCAACAAATAATGCTGTCTATCATTGGTCCTTTTTGTGGCTATTCAAATAATGTGACTTAATGTGACTAATGTGACTTAATCAACTGAAAAAGAGTCCAAGCACCTATTTGAAAACTTATCTTGGTCAGTAAGCCACTCTCATCCAGTCACATGACCTTTGAGCCACCCCGGTAACATGATTATCAAGCCCCCTCCCACCTGGTTACATGGCCAGCTACCTACACAATAAACCACCCTCACACCTTAATCTTCATATGTTGCATTCCTTGTAAAAGAGAAAGCCTGGGATGCTGAAAAAGAGGTAAGCTAAGGCACAGAGGAAACTCACAACTGTGTTTCCACCCAATAGGTACCAATATTTAGTCTTGTTACTAATTTAAAAGACATGTCAACATTGCATTCTTAAATAACTCCCAGTTGTCTTGAAATAAAATGAATTAAATGGAAGAGATTGCCTGATTTCTCATGCTGAAATCTGTCTCTTCACCTTTGTGTCATGTTTTTATTTAAATTTATTTAATAAGGAAAGGGTAACCCAACACCCAATGCATATTAATTGATATTATCTAATAACACGGGGTTATTAATATTAATCTGATGAGCTCCAAAGCATTGCTGATTTTGTTTTTACCTGTTTGGGTGGAATAATGTGCCAAGATTTTCCAAGTCTCAGAATTGCCATTTGATTATGATGCATCCATTCCTTGAGACACTAGATCGAGGATCTCCAAACTCGGCAAACTTGGGGAAGGCCATTTTGCCCTCTGGAGGCTTCAGGGAAGCTTCCTGAAGCCCTGGAGTGAGAAAAACAGCACAATGCGCAAGCCGGAAGTTTGAAAAAACAGACTTTCGTTTTTGCCCATTGTGCTGTTTTTCACACTCCAGGGGTTCAGGAAGCTTTTCTGAAGGCTCCAGAGTGCAGAAAACAGCAGAAATGGCAAATCGGAAGTCCATTTATCCAAATTTCCAGTTTGCCCATTTGGCTTCATCGTCTTAGGCTTCAGTGAGGCTTGTGTGCATGCATGAGGGCAGGGGTGGTTGTGCACATATGTAGAGGTAGTGTGTGTGGGGGGCGTGTGTATGTGAAGGGATTGGGTGTGGGCACATGTGCAAATGCTAGAACATGCACACACATCCTTTTGGCATGCTGACCAGATTTTTAAGTTGCTGAAGCGGGACACCATTGATGGGGGGGGGGGGGGAGGGCAGCAAAAAAATTCTCTTTATTTTTTTCTTTCTCTCATCCTCCCTCCCTTTCTCTCCTGCGGACGCCCTCACCTCTGTACAATGTATAGCCAGCGTCCTGAGAGCAGGGCCTCAGCCTGAGGCCTACCCTGAGAGAGACACAGGAAGTACTGGGAGACACAGGAAGTACAACCTGGGAGACACAGGAAGTACTGGGAGACACAGGAAGTACACAGGACGTCACCATAGAGAAGAGAGAGAGAGAGAAAGAAAGAAATAGGGACATTTTTGAAAAGGCACTGACCTGTGGAAAGCGGGACGTCTAGTCAACTTATGCAAAGCAAAAAAAAATGTTTTGCCATCATTATCCTATACGATTCCAGATAAATGGTTGTCCAACCTCTTCTTTAAACCCTCCAGTGATGGAGCACCCATAACTTCCAAGTGCAAAGAGTTCCACGGATAGTTTTCACTGTCAGGAAATTTCTGCTTAATTCTTGGACGGGAATTAGATCTCTCTTTGATAAACCTTTGTTCATTGCACAAGACTTTTATAGTAGTGAAAGAAAACAATGCTAATTTAATTCTTAACCGAGATGTGCTGGATTCAAGCTTTAGGGAGAGCTACAACACTTAATAAAATGGGGTTTTATTAGGTCAAGTGGCTTCATTCAAATAATTAAGTACTTGAAGCTATTTGCTGTTGACCATTTAGTCTTAAATTATCTACTTCTACCTGATAGAATTATTTGATCCCTCCTTCGCTTTCTGAGAGCTGTTAAATTTAGTTTTCTAAATTCTGATAACTATCAGAGGCAACATATTCCTTTTAATCTGTTTAATTTTTTACATGTTGCGTTCATGATTTTTGAAAATAAAATGTAGTATGCGCAAGAACAGAGGAGAATGTTAAAAAAAGTTTGATAGATGGTGTATCTATCTATAAGGTTGAGAAACCTTAGCAGCGCTGTAATTAGCATTCATTTCCTGTCAACTGAATTCAGATATTGTCATATCCAATCAAGCCAATAGTCCATCTAGCTGAGATTCGAGATATTACATATGAAGTGTGAAGTCTCATGGTGGGCAATTATTCATTAACCTGACTATGTGAGAGTTGTGTATTCCATCTGGTAGGATGGCGGGAGATTGCTTCTGTTCTGGAGCTGATAATTTTCACTTCTGAAGAGGAACAATTGCAATTTTTAATAAGACGATTCGTATAACCATGGACTTCATGTTCTCCACAAATGACGTTCGCTGGAATTGTTCTGTTGGAAGAAATGTCCGTCTCGGTTCAGTTCCAAGTGGGAATAAAGACACTGAAAACATGGAGGTGGGTTGAAAAGTTGGTTTATTGTTGAACAGGAACCACGTGAATTTGAGGTCCTGGGTAGCTGACCACATGGAGTTGGGAGAGAGAGGTATTTATAGAAACATAGAAGATTGATGGAACAAAAAGACCTCATGGTCCATCTAGTCTTTCCCTTATACTATTTCCTGTATTGTATCTTAGGATGGATATATGTTTATCTCAGGCATGTTTGAATTCAGTTACTGAGGATTTACCAACCACGTCTGCTGGAAGTTTGTTCCAAGCATCTACTACTCTTTCAGTAAAATAATATTTTCTCACATTGCTTCTGATCTTTCCCCCAACTAACCTCAGATTGTGCCCCCTTGTTCTTGTGTTCATCTTTGGACCCGTTCAATTTTATCAATATCTTTTTGTATGTGAGATATTTATACCCACTCTTGGGCCTTGGCCTTGAGCTTCCTATTCCTATGGCAAAGGCATGTATTCTATTGGCTGCTATAGGGGATCATATGCGAATCCTGGGAGTTTGTGAGATAAGTGTAGTTAGCAATAGCATTTAGACTTTATATACCGCAAAAAGTGTGTGTGTGTCTGAAATTTTTACCCTTGAATTTTCGGGAGACTCATACCATAGGGCCTGGCAGAACAGTTAACATACCTGGCAGAATTTATGATTTTCTAGCCATTTTTCAGAGTATATGAATGATAACATGAAAACCTTTCTGTCACTCATGGTTAGTGTTTGGCTGAAGCCATTTATTATCAGTCAACTGTTTTTGATTGTGAATCTGTGGGGAAAAAAGCACCTTTGAGACAGCCTTACTAAAGTTAAATGTTCCCCCCACTCAGCAGCTATTTCTTGTCGACCAAATTACAGTGGTAACTTCATTTTATAATGCAACCATTCAAAATCAGTGTCCTCTCCACCAGTATAATTACTGCATATCTCAACTATTGTAGACTAGAATATACACTAAAATTTTATATGAATTAGAGTAGACACTTTGGTAGACATCTAGATATTTCTTATCAGCGTATGAAAAAATGTCCTAGAAGATGAAAAGGAACCCCCCCACCCAAATAACTCTACAGAAGAGACAAATTAAATGATGTTAAAAATCTATGTTCCTATTGAAAATGAACTGTAAATAGTTTTTCCTTCCACTCCCACTCGCAGACAATTACAAAAACTTTTTCACCAAATCTTTGCTTTTAATTTCCTTTACTTTAATTTTTTGGATAATTTATTTATTGATAGTGCAGTTTGAAGACCATAGAAAAATCACTAGACCAGGAAATTAATTCAATCTCAGTTGCAAACTTAATTCCCAGTACTAATGGACAGAGGTGGGATTCAGCCAGTTTGAACCAGTTTGGGCAAACTGGTAATAGAGACGTGCTACTGGGTGCAATATATCCTATGTTGTGGTTCAGCCTGAGGCTGCTCAGAGACCGGCTGTGTCTCTGCTGGCTCCATGCTCAGAGGAGGATGACAGTGAAGAGGAGGGGGCTGAATAGTCAGACGGGGGAGAGGAAAATCAGGAATGGGATGAAGGAGAACAGCATGAGAGCCCCGGGGGGGGGGGGCTCTCCCCAGCCAGTAGTTTGGAGTCATTAGATGATGAAGCTCAAGCCGTCATTGATATGCGACAGAGACGGTCAGATCAAAGAAAGGAGCAATTAAAGAAGTATTATCAGCACTGAATTAGGAACAGCTGGGTTTGGGTGTGGTCCTCCTTAGCAGGGTTTAAAAGGCAGGCAAGCCCTTGAAGCCATGTGGAGTGTTATCAGTTTGGAGTTGCGTTATCCTGTCTTGTTTCTCGGCATCTCTGTTCCTGGCTTGTGGCCCAGCAGCTTTGGAAGACCCGTGGGAGGTGTAGGTCTGCTATCTACAGCCTCAGCTTGGCAGCAAGAATTCTGTATTGCTGCATGGACTTTTGCCTTCGTGGATATATCTGAAGATACAGCATTTTCCTGTTTGTAAGGACATTTTCTGTTACCTGTGTATTTCTTGAATTTTATAAAACTGCCTTTGCCTTTTACCAGTGTGTCTGGCTTCTCTTTTTGGGTTGGTATTGGCTTCTGGAGTGATCCAGACAGAACATCCTATATCGCTGTATTTTTGTCTCCGCATGCATGTGTTAATGGCATGCAAGAGCAAATTGTTGTGTTGTTTGATGTTACATGTATGTGTGGATGGTACATACCAACGAATTGCTGTATTTTATAAAATCCACCTCTGTTTCTACTGAAAACAAAAGGTGAAAACCTAACCTAGAAATAAGTTTTGCTTTGCTTATGTAGAAGGCGGTTTGCAAATTTGCATTTTGAAAAAAAAAATTAAGGAACACATTAATTGCATTTTCCTTTTTTATATATACTGTATATCCTACTATATTGCATTGAAAACTTTAGTTTTACTTTTGCCTTTCAAAGACAATTTTTAGTTATGAGAACGAGATAACCATGTAATCCCAGGAAAAGACATGCCTGCTTTAAAATACTATTTTTGGCATTCAATGCACGATACTTCATAATTCTGCCATTTATTGCTTAGCTGTTCAAATAACAAGAATTCTGCAGTCACAAGGGGGGGGGGGAATAAAGATTAGAGTTATCCTTAGCCACTATAAAGTAGAAAAAGACATGCTTTTAAATGAAAAGTAGACTTTCATGACAGTTAGGAAAAAAAACATCTTGATTGTTGGGTAGGAATGGAATGGCAATCTGATGTTTTAAAAGCATATTTTCATTGTTGCAAAGAATTTTCAATATAGGCAGCTTATGCCACGATTTTTCACACATTAAAGCAGCTACAGAAGGCAAAGGAATGGCCAACCATCAAGATAAGCCATATGGTCAGGCTCATACATGCGTACACTAACACTTGACTTATTCATTGAGTCATTTTCTAACATCCTTCTAGCTGTGCATGAATGATGAAGTGACAACATTGCCCTTAATTACCATTAATTTTCATACGATACTCCAAAATGATCTATCTATCTGCCAAATAGTGAAATTTGTTGGGCTGTGGAAACTTTTGCATCTCATTTGGAAACCAAGGACCCAGCGTATGGAGGAATAATGGAGAGGCACCCCCTGCAAGATGCTTGACGTCCAGTGTAACATTTCCACAGTCTGTGTTGATTTGGGGAGCCATGTCATCTGCTGGTTTTGATCCACTGTGCTTCCTTAAGTCCAGGGTCAATGTAGCCATCTACTGGGAGATTTTGGAGAGCTCCATGCTTCCATCTGCAAACAAGTTTTATGGGGACGACTTAAATTTTCCAGCAGGACTTGACATCTGCCCACACTGTCCAAAGGACCAAATCTGCTTCAATGACCGTGGGATTACTGTCCTTGATTGGCCAGCAAACTCGCCTGACCTGAACCCCATATAGAATCTATGGGGCATTGCCAAGAGAAAGATGAGAGACATGACACAGAACAATGCAGAAGAGCTAAAGGCCACTATTGAAGCATCCTGGTCTTCTATAACACCTTAGCAATGCCACAGGCAAATAGCATCCATACCATGGTGCATTGAGGCAGTAATTGCTGCAAAAGGGGCCCAAACAAAGTACTGAGTACATATGCATGCTTATACTTTTCAGAAGTCCAATATTGTTGTATGTGCAATACTTGTTTTATTGATCACATGTAATATTCTAATTTTTCTGATGGGGGATTTGAGGATTATGAGCTCTACCCCATAATCATCACAATTATGACAAATCACGGCTTGAACTACCTTGTCTTGCATGTCATGAATATCTCTCATATGTTGCATCTTTTAAGTTACATTACTGAAATAAATGAGCGTTTACACAATATTGTAATTTTTCGAGGTTCATCTGTACACCATGTTTCTTTCAAAATACACGTGGATCTTAATTTCCTTTGACAACACCCACCAGGGAAAAAAGATTAGACCTTCTTTTCAATCTGGCATGTCTGTCCGTGCATGCAGTTAAATAGGGCCACATTATGGGGGTAGGGCTTAATTTTAACACATGCACACAAAACAGTTTTGGCCCTTCTTTTTGGAGTGGGTCATGTTTTAGGAGAAGCATGGTTCACACACACACACACACCTGCATATACAGTGATACCTCATCTTACAAACGCCTCGTCATACAAACTTTTCGAGATACAAACCTGGGGTTTAAGATTTTTTTGCCTCTTCTTACAAACTATTTTCACCTTACAAACCCACCGCCGCTGCTGAGATGCCCCGCCTCTGGACTTCCGTTGCCAGCAAAGCACCCGTTTCTGCTGGGATTTTCCAGAGGCTCCCCTCCATGGGAAACCCCACCTCCGGACTTCTGTGTTTTTGTGTTGCTGCAGGAGAATCCCAACAGGGGAATCTCAGCAGCGCAAAAACGGGTGCTTCGCTGGCAACGGAAGTCCAGAGGGGGTGCTTCCCAGCAACGGGAGCCTCAGTGAAATCGCAGCATTGCAAAAACAAAGAGGTCCAGAGATTGGGTTTCGAGGACTTTGGTGTTTTTGTGATGCTGCGATTTCACTGATGCTCCCTTCGCTGGGAAACCCCACGTCCGGACTTCCGTTGCCAGTGAAGCGGCCATTTTTCTGATGCTGGGATTCCCCTGCTGGGATTCCCCTGCAGCATCACAAAAACACAGAAGTCCAGAGGTGGGGTTTCCCATGGAGGGGAGCCTCAGGGGAATCCCAACAGTGCAAAAACGGGTGCTTCGGCTGGCAAAAGGGGTGAATTTTGGGCTTGCACACATTAATTGCTTTTCCATTGATTCCTATGGGAAACATTGTTTCGTCTTACAAACTTTTCACCTTAAGAACCTTGTCCCGGAACCAATTAAGTTTGTAAGACAAGGTATCACTGTATACACACACATATATGCAGTATATAATTTGTTACAGCTTGCTATTTTTCAAATAAAAGTATATGTGACAATTAATATAGGTGGTTCATTTAATTAAGCTAATTAGTTTTCCAGGTTTCCTTGACATTTTTCTTGCAATTAGTTTTTCAATCATTTTTTTTTTGGGGGGGGGGAATGGGGAATTTCACCTTTGTAGACAGGCCAGTAACAAGAACTGTGTTGGATTTTTGGTTCAACTGAATCAAGGGTCCCAAAGATTTAAACTCAGCACTATATTTTTAGCAAAAAATGTGCCATGTCTCCAAGGTAATAGAACTGAGAACACAAACACAGCAAGAAAAATCAATAACTTCTATTAGACTCAACAGAAATATTCAATTTTTGTTTGACGAAAGTGTAATCAGCCGATGCAAGTGTCCTTGAGGTTCATTGTTTGGATATTCATCTGCAAATGAATCTATCCCAAAACAACGGGATAAAAACTATCACTGAATTATGAAGCGCTGTTTGAAAAATGTAAGATTCAGTATAATGCAAATACAATACAGTACAAATCTAACACATTCCAGGAATGCAAACATTATTTTGACGTCTCTATGCATTGCCAACACTCAGCCTATCTTAACCAAACTGATAATTGCCCTTAAATATTGCCAGCTTTTCGAACAATCATCTTCAGCAATAATATTACTATTACTATTACTATTACTATTACTATTACTATTACTATTACTATTACTATTACTATTACTATTACTATTACTATTACTATTACTATTACTATTACTAGTAATAGTAATAGTAATAGTAATAGTAATAGTAATAGTAATAGTAATAGTAATAGTAATAGTAATAGTAATAGTAAGGAACCGAGGTGGCACAGCAGGTAGAGTGCTGTACTGCAAGCCACTGAAGCTGACTTGTAGATATGAAGGTCAGCGGTTCAAATCTCATCACCGGCTCAAGGTTGACTCAGCCTTCCATCCTTACGAGGTGGGTAAAATGAGGACCCGGATTGTGGGGGCAATAGCCTAGCTCTGATAAAAAAGTGCTATTGCTAACATGTTGTAAACCGCCCTGAGTCTAAGGAGAAGAGCGACATAAAAATCGAATAAATAAATAAATAAATAGTAATAGTAATAGCAATAGCAATAGCAATAGCAATAGCAATAGCAATAACAATAACAATAATAATAATAATAATAATAATAATAATAATAATAATAACTGAAGATGATTGTTGGAACAACAATAACAACAACAACAGAGATAGCAATAACAAAGTTGGAAGGGACCTTGGAGGTCTTCGGGTCCAACCCCCTGCGTAGGTAGGAAACCCTACAACACTTCAGAGAAATGGTTATCCGACATCTTCTTAAAAACTTCCAATGTTGGAGCACCCACAACATGTGGAGGCAAGCTGTTCCACTGGTTAATTGTTCGGTCAGGAAATTTATTCTTAGTTCTAGATTGCTTTTCTCCTTGGTTAGATTCTACCCATTGCTTCAGGTGCTTTGGAGAATAGCTTGACTTCCTCTTCTTTTTGGCAATGTTTTAAAGATTGGGACATTGCTATCATGTCACCCGTACTCATTTTATTTTATTATTTTATTTTATTTTATTTTATTTTATTTTATTTTATTTTATTTTATTTTATTTTATTTTATTTTATTTTATTTTATTTTATTTTATTTTATTTTATTTTATTTTATTTTATTTTATTTTATTTTATTTTATTTTATTTTATTTTATTTTATTTTATTTTATTTTATTTTATTTTATTTTATTTTATTTTATTTTATTTTATTTTATTTTATTTTATTTTATTTTATTTTATTTTATTTTATTTTATTTTATTTTATTTTATTTTATTTTATTTTATTTTATTTTATTTTATTTTATTTTATTTTATTTTATTTTATTTTATTTTATTTTATTTATTTTTTATTTTACTTTACTTTACTTTACTTTACTTTACTTTACTTTACTTTATTATTTTATTTTGTTTGTTTGTTTTGTCCAATACACAATAATACACAATGAGGGTTATAGAGGATATAATCAGGTAGAATGTATTAAAGGGGGAATAGAGGAGAAAATAAAGGAATGAAATATAACTATGAGAGAATAGCAGAAAAAGATATAGGTAGAGAAGAGAAGATATAGGAGATATAGGAGAGACAATAGGACAGGGGACGGTAGGCACTCTGATGCACTTATTGACCTTACTGACCTCTTTGGAACTTGGTGAGGTCAACCCTGGATAGTCTAAGGGTAAAGTGTTGGGGGTTAGGGGATGATACTACAGAGTCCGGTAGTAAATTCCACGCTTCAACAACTTGATTACTAAAGTCGTATTTTTTACAGTCAAGTTTGGAGCGGTTAATATTAAGCTTGTAACTGTTGTGGGCTCTTGTGTTGTTGTGGTTGAAGCTGAAGTAGTCTTTGACAAGCAGGACGTTACAGCATATGATCTTGTGGGCAATACTTAAATCATGTTTGAGGCGTCTTAGTTCTAAGCTTTCTAGACCCAGGATTGTAAGTCTAGTTTCGTAGGGTGTTCTGTTATGGGTAGAGGAGTGAAGAGCTCTTCTGGTGAAGTATTTCTGGACGTTTTCGAGGGTATTAATGTCAGAAATGTGGTATGGGTTCCAAACAGATGAGCTATATTCTAGGATGGGTCTGGTGAAAGTTTTAAGCTCTGGTAAGTAATGTGAGAAGCTACGTAGGATTAGATTAACAACTCTTAAAGCCTTCTTGGCGATGTTGTTGCAATGGGCTTTGGCACTTAAGTCCAAATTCCAGCAACACTAAATTATTTACTCTGTTAACAGCAGTAATGTGAAAACAAATGGCCATTCCTTCAGCCATGACTTTTCCACCTTAAATCAACATCCTCACAAAGAACCAAATGCAGATCAAGTCATGGATAGGTACAGGAGCAGACAATGAAAAAGAAATATATTCATTTATTTATTCAGTTGGGATGCTTAGAGCAGGGGTCTGCAACCTTGGCAAATTTAAGACCTGTGGGCTTCAATTCCCAGAATTCCTCAGGCAGCAAAGGTCTTAAAATTGCCAAGGTTGGAGACCAGTGGCTTAGAGCAGGGGTTGGCAAAGCTCTTCTATGACATGTGGACTTCAACTCCCAGAATTCCTGAGCTGGAATGATTGGCTCGGGAATTCTGGGAGTTGAAGCCCACAAGTCATTGAAGAGGTAACCTTGCCTACCCCTGGCTTAGAGGAGTACCTAAGCCAAAGTAGATCTTCATTGACTGTAAAAAGTCAGGAGATTATAGCATTATATCAACACATTCTTAGTCAAAAACAGGATGTTGAAAAATTATTTCACTGCTGTTGAAATAGGATTCATCAAGTTGAACAGGATGTGTCAAGCTTGCTTGGGTCATACCGACAGAGATTCTGGAGTGATGTGGACTTTTTAGCAGGGGATTCTTTACCTGTTTGCTGGGTGTAGTGGTGGGCTGCCACTTATCTCACTACCTGGACCATCCTTGGCAGCTGGGTGCATGAGTGCCCAACACATGTGAGCACACACACCTCCACAAAAGTTTGCTTCTGTGCATGTGCAAGAAGCCAAATCTCACAAGATTTCAGCTATTTTCGCTGATATTTATGCTTCTGCGCATGCACAAAAGCAAAAAAAGTGACAAAATCTCAGAAGTGCAAGTGAGATTTCAGCTATATTTATTTATTTATTTATTTATTTATTCATTCATTCATTCATTTAGGTAGGTAGGTAGGTAGGTAGGTATTTATTTATTTTTTGTGTATGTATGTATGTATGTATGTATGTATGTATGTATGTATGTATGTATTCATTCATTCATTCATTCATTCATTCATTCATTCATTCATTCATTTATTTATTTATTTATTTATTTATTTATTTATTTATTTATTTATGCCGCCCCTCTCCGCAGACTCGGGGTGGCTAACAACAGTAATAAAACAGCATATAATAATAATAATCCAATACTAAAAACAGTTAAAAACCCATTATTATAAAAACCAAACATACATACACAATGCATAAAATTGTAGAGGTCTAGGGGAAAGAGTATCTCAATTTCCCCATGCCTGGCGGTTTTTGCTTCCGCGCCCGTGCAGAAGCAAAAAACCCGGCAATTTTTGCCTGAAATCTGTCGTTCCGTTCTGGTCAGGCCATTTCTGCTACCCAGATAGTGTCCTCCCTCATGGGGGGAGGACCCCATGGCTGGGTGGGTGGGTGTGGTCATGGTGGGTGTGGCCTAGTTGGCCTCCTGAACCATGAGGGGGGCATTTTTGCCCTCTCAGGCTCCACAGGGTTTCCTCAAGCCTCCAGGAGAGCAAATACAACCTCCCCAGGCTCCTGAGGCACTCTGGACGCAAGAACGGAACCAATTTCTGGCCTTCTTCAACTTTCATCAGGCTCATTTTTTGCCCTCCTGAGCTTCCATGTGCACCCTGCATATCCAAAACAGGCCACGAGGGGACTCCTGGGATGGGCAGGATGGGGTGAGCAGGGCGAGCCAGCAGTGGGATTTCGGGGTTCTCCGAACTTCACAGAATCTGAGCTAGAGGTTCTCCCCAGCAGCCCATCCCTGAGCCAAACACATTATTATTATTATTATTATTATTATTATTATTATTATTATTATTATTATTATTTTAATTGGATTTGTATGCCGCCCATCTCCGCAGACTCGGGTGGTAAAACAACATGAACAATCCAATTAATAAAAACAACTAAAAAACCCTTATTATAAAAAACCAAACATATACACAAACATACCATGCATAACTTGTAATAGCCTAGGGGGAAAGAATAACTTAACTCCCCCATGCCTGGCAACAAAGGTGGGTTTTAAGTAATTTGTGAAAGACAAGGAGGGTGGGGGCCGTTCTAATCTCTGGGGGGAGTTGGTTCCAGAGGGCCGGGGCTGCCACAGAGAAGGCTCTTCCCCTGGGGCCCGCCAAATGACATTGTTTGGTCGACGGGACCCGGAGAAAGCCAACTCTGTGGGACCTTATCGGCCGCTGGGATTCGTGCGGTAGAAGGCGGTTCCGGATGTATTAGTTTCAAATCTCTACTGCAATCAAACATAGCATGACATTATGAGCCAAGGCACTGCCATAACAAATTAGCTTTGCAGAACCCATTTGGGAAAAACAACAACTTGTTGATATGTCTCTGTTAGGTTGCATCAATTGTCAAAATGCAACATCCCTCCTCCAGCCACGCATGCTCAGCTATCACCACCCGTATTTAAAAGCCAATTCAGGACGAATACTTATTTCTTTAAATATAAAACCCCCTTTTGAAAGTTGTTTGCATCATAATAACAGTAATTTCACCGTCTCTCAGTTGCCTTCTAATTGCTACTTAGCAAGCAGATTAAGTCCTATTGTCTCCTAAAGTAGCTTTAACTGGAGGATTGCTTATCAATACGACCAGCTGTTCACCGATAGATCCAGTGATGACGGCATTTTTAATTGCTTCCTCCGTTCCCCCTCCCCGCCACTTTTGAGTTTGGCTAAGTAAGTTCAGATGGTCACTAATTCATTCTGTCATGCAGAGGTAATTTTGTTATGAACAATGCAATCAGCATTTCATTGAGAAGACAACGTCCTAAGATCAACACTGCTTAATTATCTCCAGGAATCCATTCCCTCGTTCTTTGTTATTGCTGTCGTGCAAAAGGTGACATAAATTCAGCTCAACCAGGGTTTCAGAGAACACTTCAACCAGTTTTGCATAATGAGTTCTTATTTCCTTCTTTCCAGGACTGAAACCAGCCATAATGACTTATTCTTTAGGAACGTTTGTGTGTTGCTTAGGGGCAATCGGATGTTATTTCAAAATGATGAGATATTGAAGCTGCGTGTGTGCGTGCAGGCGGATATTTGCGAGAGGCGATTCATTATGAAACGCTTAATTTCTGGTAAACTTTTTTGGGTAACTTAATTCTGCACAAATAAAGAACAGCTTTTCCAGAAATGCCAACAATGCAGCAAGCAATTTTGGCCTGACCAGAGAGATTATAATAAATAATAGCGAAGCAATTGCATGCAATAAATCATAAAAGTGTTAGTTAATTTTTCATTGTCTCCTCTTATAAAATCTCATTTGGTCTTTCGGCTCCAATACTGCAGAAACAACTTTTCAGAATCCTCTAAAAGAAACTGGCTATTAAAAGAAACAAATGACTCTCTAATGTGTATTATAGAATGGAATGGAATGGAATGGAATAGAGCAGAGCAGAGCAGAAGAGAGTAGAATAGAATAGAATACGAATCTATGGCACAGGTTCCACAGGTGGTACACAGAGCCATATCTGCTGGCATGTGAGCCATTGCCCTAGCTCAACTCCAACATACATGTGTGTGCCATCCAGTTAATTTTTGGCCCACACAGAATCTCTGGAAGGGTGTTTTTGGCTTCCAGAATTCCAGGAAATCTTTTGGAGCCTGGGGAGAGCAAAATATGAGCCTACTGGGCTCACCAGAAGTTGGGAAACAGGCCGTTCCTGGCCTCCAGGGGGCCTCCGTTGGGCGGGGGAAGCTGTTGTCACTCCCCAGACATTGAATTATGGGTGTGGGCACTTGTGCATGTGTGATAGCGTGTGCACATTCTTTTTTGGCACCCAGGAAAATAAAAGTTCGACATCACTAGAATAGAATATAACGGAATGGAACAATTCCAATTCCAAGGGAATTCTATTCTATTCTATTCTATTCTATTGGAATAGAATAGAATAGAATTTTTATTGGTTATTATTAGTTACAAAAACTAAAAACCTTATTTTTAATAAGATGTTATATACATATAAAAATTAAAACACATCATGCCAGTCAACAGTAAAAAATCTTGTTTTCCTAAAGTCATTCTACAATTTGTGATCTGGGGAATAAAAATAAAACATATCTTTGAAATATATTTCTATGGGCTGACTTGTGCTTGTGCAAGAACCTCAATTATCGTACAGAATTTCATGAAGATAAGTGAAATGTGTCCAGCATTTGCAGATTTAAACATCACCCTGCCAATGTCTCCAAAGGACGTTGGTTAATGTAAACTGAGCACTCTATCCGGACATTTCTGAATAATGAGTCAAAGGTGAGTGAAAATGACAAATTTGAAATGTGCTGAGTGCCATTTTTTTTTCCTCTGCCACCACTTAACACATTGCCAGCACCACATCACTTCAAGATGATGCTTTGGAAGAACTTAATAAACGGTATCTCACTGACGTACAACAGACATATGGATTAGTAAGATTTTAGAATGTGCCGAAATGGATAGGATGACCATAAGGAATCAGACTGTTATAGAATTTGGAATAGATTTTACAATTGGCTAGAGATTGTTGTGGTTATCTCTGGCCCAGCTCCTGCCCCAAGGACTGTGGATGTGGGGGAGACATCCACATGCTGCAGGACTGTTTTGCCCCCGGTGGAATCTGATGATGAAGGCTCCTCTGACCAAGAAGACATGAGTGACCAGGAGGAGGAGAGTGTGGCAGACAGCTCAGAAGGAGATCAATTATCTAGTTCCTCCTTGGATTCAGAACAAGAGTTAATGATACAGCCACGCATTCGGAGAGCGATGCATAGGCAACAACAACTGAGAGATTATTATCAAAGAAAATGAGGCCACCTGTGGTTGGGTGGGGCTGTGGTCATTAGTGAGGCTGCTATAAAGAGCAGCCTGTGGGTTTGGCCATTGTGGAGGATTATCTGATCGTTGTGTTTCATGACTGCTTTACTGACTTTGACCTTTTGTGTGCTGATTTTTCCCCGCTTTGAAACTAAACCAGAGCAAAGTGTGTGTCACTTTGTGAAAGTAGAAGGACTGTGAATTGCCTCACAGCTGCAAGCCAAGTATCACAGAACTGCTAAGGGACTTGTACAAATTACCAGTTTGTTTGGAGACCAGTGCTCTTTGCTATACCAAAAGAGGGCTTAGTTTAAGTGAATTTTCATTATAAAGAACATTGTTTTGAATTTTCAAATGTGTGGGTGTCTGAAATTTGTACCTGTGAATTTTTGGGAGGAGTGTACCAGAGAGCCTGACAGAACAGAAATTAGGAATCAAACTAAGAAACAGAAAAAAACTAAAACATGAATGACAAAATATTCACGTATATATGAAATTATAGGTTAAATTACTAATGCCAAAAAACATGTACCAACTTAAATCGTGAAGTAAGAAAGTACTATATACATTTTGATCCAAAATACTGTAGAATATACTGTTTAATGTTTATATTTGTATGTATTATGTGTTTGTTCAATTTGATTTTTGTTTTATTATTATTATTTATTTATTTATTTTTCCTTGTCTTGGGGTTTGGTTTTTTTATATTTTGTATTTGTGTTTTTTAACGTTGGAAAATTAATAAAGACTATTTTTTTTAAAAAAAATAAATAACTGCAGTGATTCACTCAGCAACTCAGGAACCCCCTGCTACCGCACGAATCCCAGCGGCCGATAAGGTCCCACAGAGTTGGCCTTTTCCGGGTCCCGTCGACAAAACAATGTTGTCTGGCGGGCCCCAGGGGAAGAGCCTTCTCTGTGGCGGCCCCGGCCCTCTGGAATCAACTCCCCCCAGAGATCAGAACTGCTCCCACCCTCCTTGTCTTTTGTAAATTACTCAAGACCCACCTATATCGCCAGGCATGGGGGAGTCTTAGGAGAGGGGCGGCATACAAATCTAATAAATTATTGTTATTATTATTAACTGAGACACCTCCCTAGGCTTTTATATTTTATGATTGGTATGTGTTCTGTCTGGGTCCCCCCAGACGCCAACACCAACCAAAAAGAGTATCCAGACACACTGGTAAAAAGCAAAGGCAGTTTATATAATTCAAAGTAAACACAGGTAACAAAAACTGTTCTTACAGACAGGAACACTATGAAGCTTCACAGAGGTTTCACGAAGGCCAGGCAATAAAACAGGATTCTTGCTGGCAAAAACAACGCTGGAGATAATAAAACCCACGCCTCCCCCAAGTCTTCCAGACTTCTAGGCCACAAGCCAAGATCAGAGACGCCGAGAATCGAAGCAAGGTCACAGGACTCCCAATTGATAACTCTCCACAAGACTGTAAGGGTGGGCCTGCCTTTTCAACCCTGCTGAGGAGAACCACACCCAAACCCAGCTGTTGCCAATTCAGGGATGGAAATACCTTTCTAATTGGCCCCGTCTTTGAGCTGCTCGTTGCTGCCTCATGTCTATTATAGCCTGTGCGTCTTCATCCAATGAATCCAGGCTACTAGCTGGGGAGAGCCCCCCCCCCCAGGGGTCTCAGGCTGCTCTCCCTCCTCCTCTTCCTGACGTTCTTCTCCCCCGTCTGCCTGGTCCTCCCCCTCCTGTTCACTGTCCTCCTCCTCTGGGCATGGATCCGGCAGAGATTCAGCCGGTCCCTGAGGAGCCTCAGGCTGAATCACAACAGCATGTATGTGTTGTTTGGTTTTAAATGAGGGGTTTTATATGTGTTTCTTTTTAATATTAGATTTGTTCTTTGACATTGTTTTTTTACTACTGTTGTGAGCCGCCCCGAGTCTTCAAAGAGGGGTGGAATACAAATCTAATAAATAATAATAAATAATAATAATAACTGTTACAAGAAAGAAAAAAGAAAGGGAAAAAAATCCTCCTCACAAAATCACAAAAAAATCCCCCCAAATGGTGGTGTCCACAAACTGAAACTGACCAAACTGGGTAAATGACATCCCCAGCAGTCACTACCAGTTTGGACAAACAAGTCCGAACTGAAAGGAACCTATCTCTGGCCAAAACTCGCTTAACAATTTTTTAGCAGTAGAAATCTTGGACTCTGGTGGTCATAAATTGAGGACTATCTATATTTCTTTTAATGCTGGACAGGTGGGATCATAAGAAGTAGAAAAAGTTCAGTCCTGCTCCCAAATGAGAAATCAGATCCCCTTTCTTAGTCTCTTTTTCTCAATGTTTATTTCTAAGACTAAGAAAGGGATGATAGCAATAGGCCTTATAATAAAAAAGAACAAGAAACCATATGTTATGGGAAAATAAAGAGGACAAATATCAAAGTGGGAGCTAAAAGTGGAGGTTAATTAGATAGAAAATCTGGATGACAAAATTAGGGGTTTTTTTAGGGAAGGAAGAGGAATTTAGTGTTATATACCTAAAAGAAAAAGCTTTATTTTGAGTTATAAGCAACAATTTTTTTAAAAAAGTTATTGGTTCTGTCTTTAAAGTGGATTTTACAGCAACAGTCTGCTAATATAAGTAACAGGTTGGGACACCCAGGAAAGGTACTAGAGGAAGTAGAAAGGAAAGGAGAGAAGGAATGAGAGGTAGAGAGAGAGAGATGAAAAAGAAAGAATGAAGGAGATAGAGGATTAGGAGGAGTGAAGGAAAGGATGTAGGAGGAGGAAAGAAGGAAGGAAGAAAGAACGGGGGAGTGCAAGAAAGGGTAATTAAAGGGGAAGGCTGCTGTTGCTTAACATTAAAAAAAATTAAATAGCGGTTTATGAATAATGGGCAAAAATGTACAATTATGAACTTTGCATGATGTATGTAATACCGGAAGGTATATATACATGTTGAATTTATATTTGTGAAGGTGGAGAAAAATAATAATTTAAAAAAAACTTTTGAAAAAAAAAAGAAATAGATTCATAGAAACCTACAAGCATCTGTTAACCCAATTGTAGTTGTTATTGACACAATAAAAGTTTACAGCCTGTCATTCCAAGAACCAAAATGCGATTGATACAGTGGCCTAGAGGGAAAGCTCTCGCCTCACAATCAGGAGGCTGTGAATTCAATCCTAGGTAGAGGCAGATATTTTTCTCTCTGGGCACAAGGAGAATAGATCCGCTGAACAAAACTCCCCATTGGTGTCAGGAAGGGAATCCGTTCAGTAAACACTCTGCTTTCTCCATTCAGTTGCCTAGACCCCCCATTCTGCAAGAGATTATGAAATTGTTAAACAAATATGATGATCCTGAAAACCAGGATATTATTATTTTAGTGGGCTTCCATTTGAGGGATGACCCAAGTCAGCAATGACTTATTCGTTTCTTTTAGAGAAACACCATTGAATTATATTTCTCTCTGAGGCCACATACTGTTTGGGAACTGAGTGTTTGAAATTTTAAAATAAGCCAGAAGTTGTCCTTTGGCTATTTTATGTATTTAAATAAGTAATGAAAATCTGTTTGCAAGAAATAAATATCTGTTGCAGAAAGTGAATGCATAGATAGTGACCTTTTGTAACTAAAAGAAATGTAAAGTTACAGAGAAATAATAGGATTTAATATCCAACCCCCAAGATATGCTTTATGGTGGTTAGCTGTTTAAAGAAAATACTTTTTCTGTTCTTTAGAAGAGAGATTTTAAAGGATTGGATTTTGTGGGTGGGGATTTGTATTCTCCCACTAACACATTAATGTGTCAACTAAAGTTCAGAGCCATCAGCAGCTCCAACTTCTCTCCAATCATATATGCTCATTATAAAAGCCCAAATCATTTTATTATAGTAATTCACTGTATGTGTATGTGTGGTCTAAAGAGAAGCTGTGCAATTTCCCAGAAATAAAATTATTGCCTTACTTTTATACTCCCTATGGACTCATGATGGAATACAATAAAAGTGATTAAGAAGAAGAGGGGGGAAAGGGAGAAGGAGGAGGAGGAGGAAGAAGATGTTGGGGTCTGGATGGGTGTCAACAGACTCAAACTCAACCCTGATAAGACGGAGTGGCTGTGGGTTTTGCCTCCCAAGGACAATTCCATCTGTCCATCCATTACCCTGGGGGGGGGAGTTATTGACCCCCTCAGAGAGGGTCTGCAACTTGGGCGTCCTCCTCGATCCACAGCTCACATTAAAGAACCATCTTTCAGCTGTGGCGAGGGGGGCGTTTGCCCAGGTTCGCCTGGTGCACCAGTTGCGGCCCTATTTGGACCGGGAGTCATTGCTCACAGTCACTCATGCCCTCATCACCTCGAGGCTTGACTACTGTAACGCTCTCTACATGGGGCTACCTTTGAAAAGTGTTCGGAAACTTCAGATCGTGCAGAATGCAGCTGCGAGGGCAATTATGGGCTTTCCTAAATATGCCCATATCACACCAACACTCCGCAGTCTGCATTGGTTGCCGATCAGTTTCCGGTCACAATTCAAAGTGTTGGTTATGACCCAAAAAGCCCTTCATGGCACTGGGCCAGATTATCTCAGGGACCGCCTTCTGCCACACAAATCCCAGCGACCAGTTAGGTCCCACAGAGTGGGCCTTCTCCGGGTCCCATCAACTAAACAATGTCGGTTGGCGGGACCCAGGGAAAGAGCCTTGTCTGTGGCGGCCCCAGCCCTCTGGAACCAACTCCCCCCAGAGATTAGAATAGCCCCCACCCTCCTTGTCTTTCGTAAGCTTCTCAAAACCCACCTCTGCCGTCCGGCATGGGGGAACTAAGATAATCTTTCCCCCTAGGCTTGTACAATATATGCATGGTATGTTTGTATGTATGGTTGGTTTTATAACAAGGGTTTTTAGCTGTTTTTAGTATTGGATTTTTACATTCTGTTTTTGTCACTGTTGTTAGCCGCCCCGAGTCCAATAAATAAATAAATGAATGAATGAATGAATGAATGAATGAATGAATGAATGAATGAATACATACATACATACATACATACATACATACATACATACATACATACATACATAAACACATAAACACATAAACAAACAAACAAACAAACAAATAAATAAATAAATATCATGGGAGACAGAGACCATGATTTTTAGAAATTCTTTTCAGGCATGCCACAGTTTTTCGGCTCTTCCATGTGACGACCATTTTGAGTCCACGCCCCCTTTTTTCCAGACACCCTCCTTTATATAGCCTGGAAGTGACATCATACCTCAAAGAGTTAAGACTGTAGATCAATACCTTTTACTCTGGATCTCCTCTTGCCTTTTAGCCATTCTTCGATAGTGTGGGTTAATCCACGTACAGTATCTTCCCCTAATATGTCTTCCTGACTACCTTGACAGATAGGATGTGACAGAGACCAATCTCCCATTGTCACATCAGTCCCCTCTGGCTCTCCCCAGCCACTGTCTGCCTTACTCTCATCCTCAGCTTCCTCTGACAGAGATTAGATTAGATTAGATTTATTGGATTTATATGCCGCCCCTCTCCGCAGACTCGGGGCGGCTCACAACAATGGCAAAAACAGTACATAGTGACAAATCTAATATTTACCAATCTAATTACAGTTTTAGGTTAAAAAATTCATAAAAGCAACCCCAATATATATTAAAAAACAAGCACACAATCAATCATACACCAAAACAACATGGGCAAGGGGGAGATGTTTCAATTCCCCCATGCCTGATGGCAGAGATGGGTTTTAAGAAGTTTACGAAAGGCAAGGAGGGTGGGGGCAATCCCAATCTCAGTAGGGAGCTGGTTCCAGAGGTTCGGAGCCACCACAGAGAAGACTCTTCCCCTGGGTCCTGCCAGACGACATTGTTTAGTCAATGGGACCCGGAGAAGGCCAACTCTGTGGGACCTAACCGGTTGCTGGGATTCGTGCGGCAGAAGACAGAAGAAGGCAGAAGCCCCCCGCCCCCCATGGCCCAGGGTATCCTGAGGGGCCTGGTTCATCCTCTTCAGAATCAGGCATGACCTGAGGTGGACAAGGATCACTCACAACAATCACTGGACTAGGAGTTACATGGTGATAGTGTTCCAGTAACTAAGGGATTGCCAACAAAGAAGATGGGGATCAACCCATTTTCAAAAGCACCTGAATGCCGGATAAGAAGCAATGGATGGAAAGTAAGCAACCTAAGAACTTGTTCTGTTGGGCTCTCTGGTAGAATCCTCCCAAAAATTCACAGGTACAAAGTTCAGACACACACACATTTGAAAATTCAAAACAATGTTCTTTATAATGAAAATTCACTTAAACCAAGCCCTCTTTTGGTATAGCAAAGAGCACTCGTCTCCAAACAAACTGGTAATTTGTACAAGTCCCTTATCAGTTCTGTGATACTTAGCTTGCAGCTGTGAGGTAATTCACAGTCCTTCTTCTTTCACAAAGTGAAACACACCTTGATCTGGTTTAGTTTCAACGCCGGGAAAAACCAGCACACAAAAAGTCAAAGTCAGTAAAGCAGTCACGAAACACAACGATCAGATAATCCTCCACAATGGCCAAACCCACAGGCTGCTATTTATAGCAGCCTCACTAATTACCACAGCCCCACCCAACCACAGGTGGCCTCATTTTCTTTGATAATAATCTGTCAGTTGTTGTTGCCTATGCATCGCTCTCCACATGTGTGGCTGTATCATTAACTCTTGTTCTGAATCCAAGGAGGAGCTAGATAATTGATCTCCTTCTGAGCTGTCTGCCACACTCTCCTCCTCCCTGTCACTCATGTCTTCTTGGTCAGAGGAGCCTTCATCAGCAGATTCCACCGGGGGCAAAACAGGCCTGCAGCATGTGGATGTCTCTCCCACAGCCACAGTCCTTGGGGCAGGAGCTGGGCCAGAGCTAACCACAACAAGAACTAAGGAGAAATTTCCTGTTAACTAGAACAATTAATGGAACAGCTTGCCTCCAGAAGTTGTGTTTGCTCCATCACGGGAGGTTTTTAAAGAGTTTGGACAACCATTTGTCTGAAATCATATAGGGCTTCCTCCTTGGGCATGAGATTGGAATAGAAGACTTCCAAGGTCTCTTCTGACTGTTATTTGGTTAAGACATTTCTGCAAGCAGAGATGGTCTGCTTATATTTTCCAGAACACCCCCGTGGGCCAGATCTGACCACATCTTGGGCTGCGTCCAGTGTTTGACTCCCCTGTCTTACATGTTCTGGCTTTCCAGCACATAACCTTCCCTGTGTACAAATAGAGAACTTCTAAAAATAATCGTTCCTAATGAGATACAAGTATGGATATTATACTATTATTAGAATGCAATGAATAATGGAGTGTAAGCATAACTTCTCAACAGCATATCTAGTGAGATTTCTGGATAAGCAATTATCTCTAGATTTTTATGCCAATTGGACTGCAGAAGCAGTCAAACGTCGAGCTTCAAATCCTTGTTTTCCAGACGAAAAATAAATCAGAGTTGGACACAAAATGTATTCCGAATCATTGTAAAACAAAGCCGGGACTACAGATATCTGGGTTAGAATCAAACCTGTCAGATGAATACAAGCTGGTCTATCATAAGATGGCATATTTCTCTTTCCTATATCTACACAGCAAAGCCCAACTGTATTAATTAAAAGTTCTTCTGTTGTCAAAATGTT